>NW_007738666.1:0-10090 GCF_000696425.1 Galeopterus variegatus | reverse complement strand
GGGAAATAAAGTAGAGAGAAGTAGGCTCAAACTTTATAAAGTAGGAAAAGAAATACCATTTTTACTATGTATCCTGATACTTCAAATCTACCACCAGGAGCTTCTACAACTTATTCTGTGTAATTTAGAGGCTGGGGCCATGGACCTCAATTCATTCGAGTGTTCTATTTGAGAGGTACAAATTCTAATATAAAGGAAAGGAAAATTCTCTATCAGTCACTCACCTAAGTGCCAACATATTATGTGGCCGTATGTTTGATCTTCATTAGGGCATCATGGGCAGGTGCACTATATGCTAAGCTATTTAAATACTGTGATGGTCAATTTTATTTCAACCTGACTGGGCCACAGGATCCCAAACAGTTGGCCAAACATTATTCAGTGTGTGTCTGTGAGGGTGTTTCTGGATGAGACTGACATTTGAATCTGTAAAGCAGACTGCCCTCTATAATGTGGGTGGACACATCCAATCTGCTGAAGACCTGAATACAACAAAAAATCCAAGTTAGAGGGAACCCCTCCTGCTGGACTGTTTTGAGCTTTGACAACAATCTTCTCTGCCCTATGGATTCTAACTGAAACATCGATTCTTCTCGAGTCTTGAGACTACTGGTTTTCAAACGAGAATTTACACCATCATCTCTCCTGGCTCTCCAATGTGCTGACTGCAGATTTGGGGACTTCTCAGCCTCTATAATCACACTAGCCAATTCCTTATAATAAATCTCTTTCTCTCTCTGACTAATATGTAAATACATTTACAGTTAATCCTTGCAAAGACCCTCTGAAATAGGTACTATTGCCATTGTTATCATATCTTTAAAATTAGGAAAGTGTACTTAGACTGGTTAAGTCACTTGCCCAAAGCTGCACACCGCATCTGGAAGGAGCCTAAACTCACCCCAAGGTCCTCATGCTTCGTCTCTTTAATTCACTCTCTCAGAATGTGTCCCAAAAGCCTTAAACATGTGCATGTTCTTTGATCTAGGCATCCAATCCTAAGAATTTGCCCTAAGTAATAATCATAGATATATAAGTATAAGGATGTGTCTCAAAACATTTATAATAGTAAAAACTTTTAATGAACTTAAATGCTAAACAATAGGTGATTGGCTAAATGTTCTGTAATAAATTTACTCAATGAAATCCTACATTCATTTCAAACCATGCTCTCAAAGTCTCCTTATTTACTTGGGTAATCATTCAGGATATATTGATAAGAGTAAGGGAAGATGGTGTCTGAATGTACTGTGGTATTCTAGAGGAGATCCTGCAGTTACATTTCATTACCATGTTTCCTTAGGCTTGTAACATGCTGCTTTTACTCTTACTCTGGAACAGAAAAAGGACATTAGGTAAAAACTAAGGATATATGAATGAAGTATCAATTTTAGTTAATAATGTGTCAGTATTGACTCATGAATTGTAACATCTTACATTAAATGTACCATCTTTCATTAAATGTAAGATGTTAATAATAAGGGAAACTGGGTGTAGGATATATGGGAACTTTTTTGTATTATCTTTACAATTTTTCTATAAATCTCAAACTGCTCTCAAAAAAAAGTTTATTTTAAAAAGTTACAAAGCATTATATCCAAGAAAGAAAATAATAAATGCTATTTAAAACTTACCACTCCATTTCCTTCCATAGTGTCTGAAATTATGAAACTCTTTTAATTTAAGGATAATTAGAAAATATGCTCCCTGAAGAGTAACTCATTAAACCTTTATTCCACATTATTTCATTTGCATGAATCAATTAGACAGATAAACTGGCTGTCAATTTGGAAAACAGACAAAAATGTCTTCAAAGAGTGGACTACAGGCCGGACAAACACCGAAAAGGGAGGAGTGGGACGACCCTGTACCAATACCTGCTACTGTCTTTCCCTGCCCTAGATAAAGGCTTCGGTGACACCCAAATGGGGCAGGATGATATATTTTCAGGTTTGCACAGGTAGTTGAGGTGTGCAGGATGATTTCTGCTTAAGGGGGATGATTTTCCATGGTTTGATCCAAGAGAACAAGAAGTTTGGTTTTCTTTCCAAAATAATTCTCTTACACAGACACTCTAAGATTTGAAAACATAACTTAACCTATTTACTGGGCTGCATTGTGTTATGTAGAGGACAGAAAGTAAATGCCATGGTTTCTAACTCTGGCCCCAACATGATAATGAAATTTTAATTTAATGTTTAACTTTGAAATAAAAGCTGCGAACTTCAGACACTGCATCTCTAAAAGGAAAATCTCTAAATGAGAATACAGCTTTTCACACTGTGTGCTGCTAAGCCCTAGGAGCTCCTTGGAGGTTCTCCAGGGACTGAGTTTGGATTAGATTCTCTGGACCCCTTAACCTGGATTCAACCATAATATTTAGCACCATAATATTTACCACTTTTACATATTGAGCTTCTGGATACAATTTTGTTTGAGACCAGGGATTTTGTTGAACTCTAACATTAATTGACCCTAAGATTCTGAAAAATGGTTGAAAGTGCAATCAGGGTTCAAAAATCTGTTTGTTGGCCACATTGCCAATACTGTCTGGAACAAGAAGAAATAAACTACCATGAAAAAGAGCAAAACCAGATTCAGTTGGTTTCAAAAATAGAATATCCCTGCCACGATGGTCTCTGAAACATTCCTTCCTCTCTCTGCCAGTGGTAATGGGGGGGATTTTTCAGGCATCTACATCATGATTCCTGTTGCCTTTCTGCTGAAACCTTCAACATGACAATGCTGCCTCATGACCTAGAAGGGCAACCCAGGTTAGTGACTATCCAAAGCTTTTACAACCTTGTTTTGCGAAATCAGTGTTTAGAATGGTAAGAAATGGCAAGAAACAGGAAAATATGCTGAGAAAATTCATTGCCGTAAGAAGCAAGAGAGAAGAAATGTCTTAGTCCCATTTTGCACTGAGGTGGTCTGAACCAGTTGAGAGTCAGCTCTGAGCTCAACAGACTGATCTTGTCTTTTTCCTGGCGTTTCAGTTATAACCCTAAGGCAAACAGGCGAAAGCCAAAGAGCCAGTGGACTGAGCCAGCAAAGCCAGTACGTCAAAGGGTCCTGAAACTAATTTAGAGGGGCACTGAGCCCCTTAAGAGAGTGAAACCTGTTAGAACATGTTAGGACTTCTACCAGCAAGAACAGACCATGCCTCAGCTCATGGCCTGCTCTGGGTCCAAATTAGGTTGAACTCAAACCTCCTAGATCCTTCGGGTTTATAAATAACCCCCCTCCTCAACCTCTCCTGACCCATGTGACATCCTAGGCATGATTCATTCTTGAAAAGGACAGTTATTGAGAAAAGGACAAGAAGAAATACTCCTCCAAGGGTCTTGATAGGTTCCGTAGCTGTGTCCCCATTTACCCTGGGGCAGAGAACAGCTCTAGGGTCCCTTTCACAGTGCTGGGCATGTTCTAGTCAACAGGAAATCACACTGAGCCACCGAGTGTTCATGTTGAGCTGTGCACTCGAGGCCATACTGCCTATGGACAACGAGGTAGCGAAACTGTTTAGCAGATGAACTAAGATCGATCACATGTTCCTCAGTAAATTAAAGCATCTATTTGAGGGGACCATTTGAACAAAACTCCACTGTATTGGGTCTATTTTATACAGTGTATTACTTGGGGAATATGTTCTTTAGAAGGCAGACTTTACTTTATAAAAGGGGATGTGAAGGGGAAGAGTTTGCAAAATTGCTCGAATTACAATAAGTTTATGTTTATTTTTATTATTTGAATTTGTCATTCTCTTTAGTGGTTTTTTTCCTGCTTATTTCTTATATCTGAATTATTATGTTTATTATGTGAAGGGAGAAGTTAGCCTTATGTTTATTTTCTGGTAGAGAACAGGAAAACCAGTAATATGTGAGCTTGGATACATAAAACCATATAGATTTTAAAGGAACAGCTGCAAATTCTCTAAATATTCCCCTTACACACATACCTGAGTTTCCATGTTTACTCCATTCTCCTCCTTTTTTTCCCATAAACTCACCGTGCATCCCTCTCACCACCCAACTTTGTTCAGTTTAATCCCTACGTAACCGTCCATGGTTTTTGCATCTGATCTGTTAAAATTGTTCACCCTACTGAAAACTATGGTGGTCCAAACACATGTTAACAGGGAAATTCTAGACAATTTTTTTTTTTTTGTACACAAACTTCATTATTTAGTTTTATCTGTGCATGTTGCTGTGTAGGCAGCCCTCAAGCAGACAGACTACACTGCAGACTTCAATGAGATAAGGATCAGGATAACAAGACCCACTCTACACACTTCCTTGAGTAAATTGCTCAAGTGTCAGCACAGAATCATGGTGATGCTCTGGAATCAGCCGGCTTAGGTTCAGATGATGATTCTGTCACTTACCAATTTATGACCATTCTGGTGGTTATTTATGTACTTTAAGGCTCATATTCATCATCTGGTAAAGTATATCATCATACCTGTCTTTAGTGCTGTTGTGAGTAATAAATGACCTTAGTGACATAAAGTGCTAAGTGTGGTGCCAGATCCTAGCACAGTTTTGATGATTGTCCCCTTCCTCCTTTCTTTTTCTTCCTTCCTTCCTTCCACATTTCTAAAGGCATATCTGAGAGTATTAGCAAAATAAGTATCTAAGGCAGGGTTTCTCAACTGTAGTCTTCTCACCAGCAGAACCAGTACCACCTGGGAACTTGTTAGAAATGCACATATGTGGGCCTTACCCTAGACCTCCTGAATTAGAAATTCTGGGGTTGGAGCCCAACAATCTCGGTTGTAACAAGCCCACCAGGCAATTCTGAATCTCAAATTTCCGATGTGAGTTTTTAAGTCATGCAAGTGAATTTCTGCCTTCAGTTAAGGTGAAAACAGAAAGGCCTCCACTTACACTGCAGTTGGGCAGTATGGCAGGACACACGAATACTGTTAACATTACCAGAAAAGCACCATATTGAACGCTTCAGTCTATCCACAGCATACCTCCTACTCAATATATAAATAAGGCTTAGACAAAGTACTAGGATCAGCTGCTCCAGTGTTATGCAGTCATTCTTAGGTAACTAAACAGCATGGAGTGTTGATCAAACATGCTCTTGGATAATTGGCAATGGAAGTTTGAAATCTCTCCAATTTAATGAATATTAAGAGACTGCTATAAGTATCTTAAGAAACAAGGATTAGCTAAATGGACAATCTTTCATTGTCTTTCTTGAGGGATATATTTCTTTGGTCTTCTGGACTATATTATATAATGAAATGTACTTTGAGGGTAAGACTTAGGAGACCTGTCTGATCTCTCAACCATGACAATATTAACATACAGTTAGATACATAGGAGACTTAAAGAAATTGTTTTCATGTTCAGTAATTATATAGAACATTTAGTTGAATACACTTCCTACACACAGTTCTCCATCTGATGTAGGAACATTGTCCCTTTTTAACTGAACTTCCTTTCTTGCTCTGTTAGAGAAGAACCTGTTAAGATGTCCTCAAGATTTGTTCTAGCCACAGACTAGAAAATGGAATAAGCTATACATCCTTTAGCTTAAGAGTTAAGTTTTTGCAAAAATGCTTTGTGGAGATGTTGTGGTGGCATTCCTCTTACGATCTTTGCCCTTTATCATTGTGATCGTTCTGTCTTTCCCTTATATAATTCGGAAAGTATATTCATCACAATATTTGTTGTTAGTCATTGGTCTGTTTCTTACTCACCTTTTCCAACTCTATTGCCCTTATTTTTGAAAAATTAAAATAATAGCCTTAAGATAAATCCTAGCGATAATTTCACATTAACAAAAGCTAGTAGAGGAAACAAGGAAAATGAGATATCTTTGAAAGTCAAGATCCTTATACAAAATGTTTTGAAGCATTTTAAAAATATGATGATATTTATTTATAATACTCAACTATATTACAGTTATTGGATTTCAATGAGAAGTTTTGTTCATCTGCAAAGTACTATATTCTACTAGAATTCTTCTAGACTAGTGCTGTTCAATAAAAATATAATGTGAGTCACATATGTAATATAAAAATTTTTAATAGACAAATTAAAAAAGGTGAAATGAACAGGTGAGGATAATTTTAATAACGTATTCTACTTAACTTAATATATCCAAAGTATTGTCATTTCAACATGTAACAATATTTAAAAATCAGCAATATATTTTACTCCCTTTTTTTTGTATTAAGTCTTGGAAATTTAGTATGTATTTTATACTTATAGCACATTTCAATTTGGACTAGCCACATTTCAAGTGACTAGTGGATATCATATCATATAATATCATATTCATCAGGGCAGTTTGGGACTTATTAAAAGGCAGTTTTATAAGATACAAGGTATCTTCTTAAATGAAATTTTCCCAAGTATAACGAATTATCAGAAGTAAATATATGCACCTACAAATAATTATTGTTAATGTAAAAAGTGTGTTGAATGTAAAGTTATTGCTTTGTCAGTAATTATTTATATTGACAAACCATTTTTCCTCCTACTCTAAAATTGTTCTTGAAAGACAGCATTACAGTGCAGTTCGAAAGTTCAGTTTGTATTAGAAGTAAAGGCAGCTTTCCATCCCATCTCCACTTCAACCACAGGGGACGTAAATATATATGATCTTGTGGTGCTTGACCTTGTTAATCTACACGCTGTTCTGAAGAAGCTGCTGGAACTGAGCTTCTCATTTTTATGGTAGAGGAGCTAATGATCTCTGGATGGTGAAAGTATTCTTCAAAACAGACACCAACAACAACAGCTAATAAAATGTGTTTTCTGTGCCACTGCCCTCTTCCAAGGGGCATCAGAGGTGATTGTCCTACATTCATGTAAAAGTAGAACTAGACCCCAGTCAATTTGTCCTATTAGATCAAGTCCTTAAATACTATCAGAAAGGGAAGATAAAGGATCCAAGGAAAAGATGAGGGGACCCTGCGTGTAGTTCCTTCTAAGTATATCTGAATCATTCAAAACTATTCATCTTTTTTTGGTAGCAGTTACACTCTTATTTTCATACTCATTACATTCTTCTTCTGGAGAATTCAAAGCATCCTTGAAAACACCAATCCCAATAAGAATTGCATGCAAGGTAAATAAGAGGCCAGAATAACTACAACGTAAAGCTTGGCTAAAGTACCGCATCACAACACAACCACCTATTCTTTTACATATATGCAAAGTGAAACATGTTTCCATCTCTCCACGGTTCAGAAAATCTGTGGGGTAATTGCTCATTGCCACCTCACACCTGTTTATATTGAACTTCTATTTTAATAGTCCTGATAAACAGATGGAACCACGAAAGCACAGCTGGGCTGGCTCACTCAGTGAGTCAATGGCATCAGAGAGCTCGGACTGCCTGACTCTTGTGACTCTTCCCAGCAGAAGGTGACCTTTGAGGGTCAGGGTTGAGAGGGCCCATGTCACTTCTGGTGCTCTCTGTATTTACTTCCAGCTAATAGCACAGAGTGTGCACATGCATGCCAGAAAATGTCACTGCAGACACTAGCTGGAAGAACCAGAGAGCATGCAGCTCCTGGTGGGGGCATGCTCCTCTCGTGGTGGCATGGAGGTATGTGTCTCCACTGCCCCCTGGGAAGGAGATGGTTTTTGCAGTTGTTCTCTTGCTACAACATTTTATTTTGATGTTTCAAAAGACAAAGAAAAACTCCCCAAATTTCCTTTTTTCATGTTTCCTCTTTAAGATCTGGCACAGTTGCTATGACTGAACAGCCTTTTTCAGGTGGCTTGCCCAGAATTGCTGAGAGACACTTGTGGGCATCTCAGGCTGTAGGCTCAACATCAGAAAGCTCATTAGATGTGCCTTCCGTCTTTTAGCTTCTGCCACTTGATGATGAGTGACCACTCTCTTTTTTTTTCCTACTAATAATGGGATTGCTGGTCACGTAGGAATTTGTCAGGTTTTAACCCAAATAGGGCTTTCTGATACTATTACACTACAGATACTTTTTCTCACCTTTTGAATATCTTATGTGGAGCACAACAGTTCTTCCCAAGCCAAACCAGACTTGTCTAAATCCTTTAATATCGACCGCGGAACTCAGAGAGAAGGAGAGAGGAATTGATCTGAATCAGAATTGTTGTTTTGAGGAGCAGGAAAGAGAAAGGAACAAATGTGAGAAGCCCAGACACTGGCTCCCTGGTCAGTGGATCAGCAAATGGACAACACTGACCAGGAACAGTGGCCAAAGCTCAGCAAAATACAGACTTGCCCACGTCTGGCACACCACCCGCAGGTTCTGGCCAAAGTCTGCACTCTCTGGGTCTGTAGCTTGCTTCTCTGAAAGGCAGGTAATTGCCGCAGCCAGAGCTCCCAGGCACACCACATGATGAGTGAGGTCATGGCCATAGAGCCCTCGGAAAGAAAAGCAATTGTGAAGCAGCAGGGCTATTACCGTTCCTCGATTATTTTTAAAAGCAAACCTTAAGTTCAGTGTGATGATTAACAAGCTATTAGAGCCAAGTTATTGACGCCTCTATCTTTAGAGCGGCTAATGCAGTGAGCACCAGTAGGCCACAGACCCCGTGCTTTCCTTTCTCCTGCGAGCCTGTGCCCTGAGATGGTGCTTTCCTCGGGAAAGTGCAGACCATTCAGCATGCACACTGGGACACTTTAATGCAGGTGCTCGAAGAGAGGAGAAACACCCACATCGATTTTGTGTTGTCTTCTTATTTTTTTCTGGTAATGAAGATTAATACAGGCACCTGGAAAAAATCAAAACATAAAAAGTAGAAAGAGGGGAAAAGTAAAGCATTATCCCAAATTCCTTTACTCTGAAGCAACTAGTTTTGCGTTCGATGTACATTACACACACACGTATGTATATGATCCTATTAAACATGATGTTTTATACCTGTCTTTGTTCTTTTCCTAACCTACTCACAAATAATCATATCACTAATGGTTTCCCATGTCAATTAATATAGACATCAATATAATTTTTATCTGCAAAATATTTCATGGATGAATAGATACTATTGGTTTATTTAATCAAACTCCTGTTGATGGACACAGAGTGTTTACATTTTGGGTCTTATAACAATACTCCGATGAATCTTTTGCTTTCATCTTGGAGTTTTTGACCAATTTTCTCTGTGATAAATCGCTGGAAGTTGAATTGTTGGAACAAAAGTTTTAGAGATTTTGTATTTTTAGACATATTGCCAATCTACCCCCCCAAAAAAGTCGTATATGACTACTTTTTGCCTACAGTATAATAGAGTACCAGCTTCCCCTCAACCTTGCTGACACTGGGTATTGTCAATGTTTTTGATCTTTGCCACACTGATATGGAAATGGAATGTCTAACAGTTTTACGTTACAGTCTAACCATGCCGTATCAGGCTATAACTGACTGCAGTTGTTATGTGTCAGGGGACCTGTTTTAACTCACTGTTCAATGTGTATAATAACCAGCTATGATATAAGGAGGCTTTCTTGTAGTTTTGAAAGACAAGCCAAGCTTTCACATGGTTTATATTACTCTCTCATTTACACTCCCAATGTGCTACATCACCTGGAAAGCCCTTTGGAGATGCCCCAAATGACCCAGTACAGTTGTTAGCTGCATCCTCCATGAAAGAGACACTGTTCTGGCCCAAAGACCATGCTCAAGAGGAGCATCTTGGAAACAGCTCTCCTCTGTAACTGAGACTGCTCTGTTGGGTGGGCCATTTCATTCACTGGGAATTATCAACCTCTTTGCCTTCGGCAATAATATTTTCACAGTGTTGACATGTTTTAAAGGTTATTGTCTTGAGGACAGGTAATTGAGGAGACCTCACACTTCATCAGAAGTGTTTTATCTATTTATAATACATCCACACGCAAGGCAGCGTATTTCTCTTCTCACTGATGGATTATGCTTCAATTTACAAGGTCTGGTCTATATGAAAGCAAACACATGTTTGGGCAAAGATTCAAATAATTCAAAGATATAGGGTCAGCATTATCCCAATACAAAAGTCAGGACTTTCTCTTCTTCTGTCTGCCCCAGAGGCCAACCCCCAAACACACACACACAGAGGGCAGGGCTTTTCAGTTTTCTTTTCTTTTGCCTTTTTTTAAA
>NW_007738665.1:41576-42201 GCF_000696425.1 Galeopterus variegatus | reverse complement strand
AAAAATACAAAGTGGTATATACATTTTCATTGATGAACAACAGGATCACACAACCACTAAAATACAGGGTTTTTAAAAAAGGCCCCTAAAAACCCTTTCATTTAATCCATTACCTGAAAACTGATCATGGGTAAAATGAGCCATTCCTTTTTCCAAATTACTCCTTGACACATCAGATTTTCTTATTAAAGCAATAGGTTCTCTCTTCTCTGGTGATCTAATAAAATAACCAAATGATGGCTGCAAAATAATTAAACAGGAATTACCTCCTTAATTTTCCACTGCTTTGAGAAATTCTCACACTGGAAACACAACTAAATGACTCCAACAGGACTGCTCTTCCTCTTCACCTTCTATTATTAGAGACAAACTTTGACAGTCAAGATAGGCCCTTTTGTGTCCTTAATACTCGCTATCTTTTAATCGTTAGAACTAATACTGTCAAATAAATTGCCCTAAGAAATACAATTAGAACAACACCGAAATGATACTTTATTCCTTCAATAATTACTGAACACCTTCTATGTGCTGGGCACTGTTCTAATCATCACTGCCCTATCAATGAGAAGAAAGATTAAAAATTCCTGCCTCCTGGAACTTACAATATAATAGCATTTTATTTTAT
>NW_007738665.1:31851-40693 GCF_000696425.1 Galeopterus variegatus | reverse complement strand
ATATAATAGCATTTTATTTTATACAATAGATACATCCTCGAAAATCTGTATTGAGATTAGAATACTCCCACTGCCTCGCATGAAAGTTTCAGAAAGGTTTACATTCAAGGAGCATACTAAAAGAGGAAATTCCACACCTTTCATAATAGACCTAAAATGTGGATTTGTTAAATGCACTCAATTTTTGATTGATCTTCACTTGGGAATTTCTTCCCTTGATCCAGGGACTTGAATACAAGTAAAATTTCATAACTAATGCCGAAATAAAAATTCTGGATAATAGGTCCATTTTTCCATGATCCAGTATTTTGTTCATCTGTTTAATGAGAAATTCGGTTACTCTTCAGCTTCTCTCACAATCTGAAAAATCCAGCTCTCTTTATTTTCATTATTTCATTTTTTAATCCACTGCACAGATGGATGGGACCACAGTTCAGTTTCAGATTTTAGTTCTATGAACCAACTGTGATTTCTAACACTATATCTATTATATCGAAATTATATTCTTAGTGAAAGTATATTCTTAGCGAAATCCAGTTTGAATAAACACTCCTTCCAATAACCCTAACTCCCTACGTGGAATTTATCAAGTCCTTGGACTCTGTCTCCAGAATAAATCTTGAATCCTTGCACTTGTTTCTATTTTCACATTTTCATATGAAATGCCCGTATGCACACATCATCCTAGTCCTGGCCCTCATCTCCTTGCTCCTGCTTACTAAGCCTCTGCCTATGACTTTTCCGCCTCTGTGCTTCACTCGCTTTCTCCATCCAGGCGCTGACACACATGGTGGCATCCTGTTGGACCTGAAGACAGGCCCAGGCACCAAGATGAAGTTGCTCCCAGCCTCCAAGCATTTCTTCCCAGTTCATGTGAGGTAAAACCCAACTCCTACAGGGAGCCCTCACAATGTGGCCCTTGTAACCTTCCACCTTTCTCCCATTCCACCTACCCTGACATTGGCGCTGTCTGCCTGCTTTCTGTTCCTCCAATATGCCACTCTAGTTCCTACCTCTGGGCCTTCACACAGACAGCCTCCCTTTGCTGGAGAGACTTCTTCTCAAGGTCTTTGGGCAGCTGCCTCCTTTTCATCATTTAGATACCAGTTCACTGTCATCCCCTCAGATGTCACCCTAACCAGCACAGCTAAAACAGCTCCTTCTCCTTACTCATTCTTTGCTGCACTCAAACTACGTGAATTGTCTGCATATTTTTATTTTTACATGCATTACATTTCATTAAATCAAACACACCTATATTTCAAAATATATTTTTAGCCAGTAGGTTAAAAAAAATGATTCTTAGAATTCTTCCCATCAACTACAATAAAACAGTGGCAACTAACAGGTATTGAATACTTAATATATTTTGGGCTTGATGCTAAATGCTTTAGCTGTACCAATTGTATTTAAATCTTACAAAAACCTATAAAATTAAGGCATACAGGAGCTAAATAAATTGTCCAATGTCATAGAACCAGTTAAAAGGAAGAACTAGGACTGGAGCCAGGGTCTGATTGACTATAAAACCTAAGCTTTTTACCAGTATTCTATCATGCCCCAATCCCATCTCCACTTTAAAGTTACTATGCTCTAGCTTAACATTCTAACATTCAAAATATAAAATCTGGTGACTTTAACCACTACTAGCATATTTCATACTTACTCTTTTCATATCGTCATACTTACTCTTTTCATATCGTTACCACCACCAAGGCAACCAAGAGCTTCAGATCTTTGAGCAAAGAACTCTCCTAAAGATAGACGTAAATAACTGGCATCATCTTTGTCCAAATCTGATGTGCTAAGTGATTTCCTCAACAGACTGTAATTAGCCGTAGCTCCCCAGGAGGTATTCCCAAGTACAACTGAAGTGTCCTGAGCATCTGTGTTTTCTTCCTAAGAAGAAAGTTACTGTTTCATTTTTTCCCCAGCAAGCCTTCTTTCTGTTCTTCTAATAATGTGAAACTAAAAAAAAAATTAACTAAGAAAACTTGAAAATTAATTTTTAAAGTTAGACAAAAAAATTTGGACAAATTCAAGCATGAGTAGCTACTAAAGCTAATGAAGTCCAGAAGAAGAGAAACTAATTTTTGAATACGTGAGTTATAATATGGATTATTGTGTTAATATGTCACTTAATCAAACACTGATTGTTACAAATAAGAATCTCTATAAAGGGATACATCTTCACTACAAACAAACAGGATTACCTCATTTTAAATCATGTTTTAAAAACTATGGAAATATTCATGAAGGCTATTAAAGCAATTTTACGTGAATTAAAGATATATTTCAGTATGCCAGTATTCAATTAATAATTTTGAGTATAAAGGAAAAAGCAGAAGTTATCTAAACATGAAAAAAATAATTCTATACTAACTACATATCTATTCAGAAAGAAATGAACATTTTGCCTACACTTAAATTAATATAAGAAAAAACTCAAACTTTGCTTAAAGCAAATAATTACAAACCTGTATAAATTGATGCTCTTTATTAAATTCTTCTTCATCTTGCGCAATCAAATCCAATGCTTCAGCTTAATAAAAGAAACAGTTTATATAATTACATTACATTAATGCCTAATAAAACACTAGCACACAAATACAACTTAGCTAGTTAGGAAAATGAAATACTAAGGAAATAATTTTTAAAGTATGTGAAAGTTTCCATTCACATGACTGATGCATCTGTATTAAGAACTTAAGTCTGTGGTTGTGAAACTTTTGCTAATGAACACCCTACTGTGATTGATTTCATTGTTTACTAACTTGCCCTAATTTACTAAAGGGGCTTTATAAGGTGATCTTTTTATTTTTGATTAATTCCAACTAAGTTTAGCTTTGAAGAGTTTGGCACATCTGAGTTTAGGTACTCATCCATGAATACTTGCGGATTTCATCTGGAAGCATCAGACTTACAAGCCTCTCTATAAGCTTGTCAGGAAGATGTCTGCCAGAGTGCCTAAGTACCTGTTTGCCCAGAAATGTCCCACACCCCAGGAAACTCCAGTCTCAGCAGAAAGGGACAGGTAATCACCTAATGTCTGCCCTTAACGTTCCTACTGAGCACCTCAGCTCCCCTGGGACATGAAAGTCAGCCTACTGGCACACTCTCAATCTCTGGGCCACAAACTAAAAACCAAAGGTCACAAACTAAAAGGCCTCAGAGGCTGGGGGTAAATGAACAGAGAAGGTAGATGTAACACAACGGCAGTGGTGGGGCAGTAGTGGGACAGTAGCGGGGTCGTGGCAAACTAGGAAGCATGTGACCATGCAGAAGGCATTAGAATTATGAAGAATGGTAAACATGTTGGCTAAACCAGAAAAGTCTGCAGGTTAGATTCCAGACTGCCTGTCTGTGGTCCACGCTAGGCCTCTGCCTCATGCAGTAGGGTTGACAGAAAGGGGAAGAGTAAATGACAACTCAGAAGGGACAGTCCACTCAGCCAAAACAAAAGAGATGTTACCCACTCTGCTTTGTCAATCAGAGACTAGCCAGATACAATTTGCGCCCTTCTGGAAACCCAGACAATCTCACATTATTTCCATTCACATGACTGATGCATCTGTATTAAGAACTTAAGTCTGTGGTTGTGAAACTTTTGCTAATGAACACCCTACTGTGATTGATTTCATTGTTTACTAACTTGCCCTAATTTACTAAAGGGGCTTTATAAGGTGATCTTTTTATTTTTGATTAATTCCAACTAAGTTTAGCTTTGAAGAGTTTGGCACATCTGAGTTTAGGTACTCATCCATGAATACTTGCGGATTTCATCTGGAAGCATCAGACTTACAAGCCTCTCTATAAGCTTGTCACGAAGATGTCTGCCAGAGTGCCTAAGTACCTGTTTGCCCAGAAATGTCCCACACCCCAGGAAACTCCAGTCTCAGCAGAAAGGGACAGGTAATCACCTAATGTCTGCCCTTAACGTTCCTACTGAGCACCTCAGCTCCCCTGGGACATGAAAGTCAGCCTACTGGCACACTCTCAATCTCTGGGCCACAAACTAAAAACCAAAGGTCACAAACTAAAAGGCCTCAGAGGCTGGGGGTAAATGAACAGAGAAGGTAGATGTAACACAACGGCAGTGGTGGGGCAGTAGTGGGACAGTAGCGGGGTCGTGGCAAACTAGGAAGCATGTGACCATGCAGAAGGCATTAGAATTATGAAGAATGGTAAACATGTTGGCTAAACCAGAAAAGTCTGCAGGTTAGATTCCAGACTGCCTGTCTGTGGTCCACGCTAGGCCTCTGCCTCATGCAGTAGGGTTGACAGAAAGGGGAAGAGTAAATGACAACTCAGAAGGGACAGTCCACTCAGCCAAAACAAAAGAGATGTTACCCACTCTGCTTTGTCAATCAGAGACTAGCCAGATACAATTTGCGCTTCTGGAAACCCAGACAATCTCACATTAACAATCTGACAGACAAAATGAGAATGGACACAGGGTAATATTTCCAGTCATGAAAAGCAGAGCTCCAGAGACAGCTCAGGACTCTTACTTGTCAGAGCAGTGCTAGTTCTTTACTACGTGAAGCGGTCATTTCTCATACAAACACATCCTTAACCTAGAGCACAGGACCTATGAATGAGTACCAGGAGAACCATGAAGCCCCCAAATCACAAGCGAAACAGTATATACCACATAAATGTGTTTCTATGAAGATTCTCCATGGGATCTATGACTCAAAGTAAGTTAAAAACCACTACCCTAAAAGTACCAACCAACCAAATCTAACAGTCAAGAGACAGGAAGCAGGAAACTCAACCCATAAGAAAGTAATGCAGTAAAAATTTAATTTATTTCAATGAGTTAAATATCACAGTCTACCTATAGCTCAAGATACTATTTAGTATATTCCTAAGTACTTTCTCTCTAAATATTAAAGGACTCTTCAGTTAAAGAAACAACTCCAATAATATAGTATTACCTTGTCTGCTCATCAGAAATTAAAGAGGATGAAAAAGCAGAATTTCATTTTTTATAAGAATCTTATGCCCAATTTTTTGCCAAACATAAATCAGGCCTCTCATTTGTCACCTGAATGCTTCAGTGGTCTAATTTTACAGCAGCCCTTATGTTCCTTCCCATGTTTAAATCTTAGGCCATAAGCAGAAGTAATGTCGTACCTCAGATATAAGGAGCTACCAGAGATGGGAGAGGCAGACATGGGAGAAAAGGGGTTCAAATCTCAAGAAAATTTTCTGAGTAAAGTTTGTAAGTAGGTAAATTTTCATTTAAAATGACTTGGACAATATAAAATTATGCCTTGGTCCAACCTTCCTCTTCTCCCTTATTATAAAAAGCCTCCCATTTCATTCATGCCCCCCCAGCTCTATTTCCCTCAACCTAGTTCATCCTTTCTAGCCCCCATCCTCTCTCCCTCCCCCAGACATATTAACAGTTTTCCATCACACTGTCCCCATGTCCTCACCACCCATGCTGGTCATCTTTCCAACCTGGCTATTGTTTGTTCCCTAAGCACAAGAATGATTTCACTAAATTTCTCCATTATATACTTCTACCTCATTTTTTCCTTAACAGTAATACATCGAATAGTTTAAAGTTCAAAAGGTATATTTATGTATATTAAACTTCAATAAAGAGTTTTTCAAAGTTAACCAAAAGATTTAAAATGTTATACACTGAAAAGTCGCCCCAATCCCCACACATAAATGTGTTTCTATGAAGATTCTCCATGGGATCTATGACTCAAAGTAAGTTAAAAACCACTACCCTAAAAGTACCAACCAACCAAATCTAACAGTCAAGAGACGGGAAGCAGGAAACTCAACCCATAAGAAAGTAATGCAGTAAAAATTTAATTTATTTCAATGAGTTAAATATCACATAGTCTACCTATAGCTCAAGATACTATTTAGTATATTCCTAAGTACTTTCTCTCTAAATATTAAAGGACTCTTCAGTTAAAGAAACAACTCCAATAATATAGTATTACCTTGTCTGCTCATCAGAAATTAAAGAGGATGAAAAAGCAGAATTTCATTTTTTATAAGAATCTTATGCCCAATTTTTTGCCAAACATAAATCAGGCCTCTCATTTGTCACCTGAATGCTTCAGTGGTCTAATTTTACAGCAGCCCTTATGTTCCTTCCCATGTTTAAATCTTAGGCCATAAGCAGAAGTAATGTCGTACCTCAGATATAAGGAGCTACCAGAGATGGGAGAGGCAGACATGGGAGAAAAGGGGTTCAAATCTCAAGAAAATTTTCTGAGTAAAGTTTGTAAGTAGGTAAATTTTCATTTAAAATGACTTGGACAATATAAAATTATGCCTTGGTCCAACCTTCCTCTTCTCCCTTATTATAAAAAGCCTCCCATTTCATTCATGCCCCCCCAGCTCTATTTCCCTCAACCTAGTTCATCCTTTCTAGCCCCCATCCTCTCTCCCTCCACCAGACATATTAACAGTTTTCCATCACACTGTCCCCATGTCCTCACCACCCATGCTAGTCATCTTTCCAACCTGGCTATTGTTTGTTCCCTAAGCACAAGAATGATTTCACTAAATTTCTCCATTATATACTTCTACCTCATTTTTTCCTTAACAGTAATACATCGAATAGTTCAAAGTTCAAAAGGTATATTTATGTATATTATACTTCAATAAAGAGTTTTTCAAAGTTAACCAAAAGATTTAAAATGTTATACACTGAAAAGTCGCCCCAATCCCCCACACCCCCAGAAGCAACCGATACAGTATCCCTGAAATCCCTCACTATCTGAATCTTTGACTTTTGAGTTCAACTGGCTAGAGAGTCCTGTAATCAGTTTCTTACTTTATATTTCCATTGTATGTATTTTCAAAAGTGTGTGTGTGTGTGTGTATGTGTGTGTGATCCCCCTCTCATCTTTGTTTTTTATGCAAATGTTAGAATACTTTACATGCTTTTCTATTGGATTTTACATAATTCATTTTGGTGATCATTCCACATCAGTACCTAAAGAACTCCTTTATTTATTTTTTTTATGACCACAGGGTATTTCTTTGTGTGAATATACCTAATTTAATCAGTCTCCTATTTTGTGCATCTACATGGAGAACAACTTTATTATAAACAATGCTGCACATACTGAGCTTGCATGTACATCATGTGCCATTTGTGCAGACATATCTGCAGAATACATTCCAAGATACCGAACTGCTCAGTTACGGGGTATGTGCATTTGTAACTGTGCTAGACGCTACAGTATTTCCATACCTAAAGGCTGTGCCAAGAAAGGATTAGAATACCTGTTTCTCTCACACTCTTGCCAACACAGCTTTATTACCAAACTTTTGAATCACTGCCAATGAAATAACTGAAAAATAATACCACCGGGTGTATTTACTCTGCATTTCTTTCCAGGAATAAGAATGAACTCTTTTTGTACATTTAACAATGATTTTCATTTCCTTTTCTATAAATCGTGTGTTTACAACCTTTGGGTAGTTGTCTTTTTCTAACTATTTATTGGAACTATTTATATATGAGGGAAATGAGGGCTGGCCAGTTAGTTCAGTTGGTTAGAGCGCAGCATTCTAACACTAAGGTCAAGGGTTCAGATCCCCACACCAGCCATCAAAAAAAAAATTTTTTTTAATAAAAAATAAAAATAAAAAAATACATACATATATATATAGAAGGGAAATGGGCCTTTAACCTGTAATATGAATTGCAAATATTTTTTTCTCAGTTTGATCACTAATTTTTAAAAATGTTTTACCAAAATATAACATACATAAAGTAGATACAAGCAAACAGCTCCATGAGTTTTCATAATCGGAACACATCTGTGCAGCCAATACCCCAGCTGGCAGTGTTATGTTTCATAAGCTCTCAAGAGGCCCCACAAGATAGCTTCCTGCTGCCACGTGCCCACTCAAGGGTGACCACTACCCCTACTTCTTACTCTGCACTTCTGAACTGTATACAAATAGAACTACATAGTGTGTATTCTTAGTCAGCCTTATTTCATTCAACTTATTTGTGAGATTCACCCATATTGCAAGTAGCTGCACATCATTCGATCCCATTGCTACGTATCATTCCAGTGTATGAATAAACACAATCCATTCCACTGCTGATGGAAATCTGGGAGGTTTCTAGTTTGGGACTAGCACAAATAGTGCTGCTATAAACATTTTAGAATGTGTCTTTTGGCAAACATATATACCTCATCTGCTGGGTATATACTCAGTTGTAGAATTATTATGTCATAAAGCATAAAGTTCATTAAGTTTACCTTTACAAGATATTGCCAAACAGGCTTCCAAAATGGTTATATTAATTTACACTCCCACCAGCAGCACATGAAAATTCCATGACCACTGACTTTTTAAGTGACAAAGACAATATCCACCGTTCAGTGTGTACTTTCATTGTCCTTTTTAAATCAAGTTATCATTGAGCAAGTTCTAATTGTAACTTACCTTCAAATTTCTGACTCATATTTCTAACTACTGAATACCTCTACCCCAAATCACAATCAACCAAAAATCTACAATTTCTTCCCTTTCCCCTATCTCAATTAATGGTATTGCCATTCTCCCAAGTAAGTCAGACCACAAGTCTCTCTCTTTGCTTGCCTGTCTACTAACCCACAAAATCCAGCCACCAAATCCTAACCATTCTGCTTCTATGTCTTTCATTAGCAACTTTCTCGTCATTTTCACTTCGACATCTAGATTTCCACAACATCCTAAGGAGTCTCCCACTCAACTGATCATCACTGCCAGAAGACTTGCAAAGCAAGCTGGACTAGCAACTAGTCCTGTCACTGACCAAACAAGCCTCAACTCATTGGCAGGGGAGTCAAATCTCTATCCA
>NW_007738665.1:28334-31619 GCF_000696425.1 Galeopterus variegatus | reverse complement strand
GTCCTGTCACTGACCAAACAAGCCTCAACTCATTGGCAGGGGAGTCAAAACTCTATCCACCCGCTAGCCCTACTTTACCTCTCCAGCTTCATCTCCTCATCTCTTACTGCTCTCCCTGTACCTTGCCATAAATGCTAGCCACATCGGTGAACTCACCTTCTCAAAACATGCCCATGCTTCACCATCTCGTTCTTTCAAATGGATATTCCCTCCATTTGGAATTTCTCATGCCCCCAATTGATTACCTGTTGAAACTCTACTCAAAAGAGACCTCCTATGTGAAATCCTTTTGCTACACCTCATGCAAAAGTCATTTCCCCTCTAAACTCCAAAAGCATTTGGTTTGTGTCCTTATGATGCTGATCATGTGTTGTGTATTCTTGTCTTATCTCTCTTGGCTGATAAAGTTGCTTAAGAAATGAAATAATACCCTACTTATCTCTGTACTTCTGCATCATTAGACATCAGCAGAAGCTTAGCATAAGCCGTAGTTGAATAAATTCTTCCTCTGGAATCTTCTGAGCCTACTAAAAAAAGATTGGGCTTGACAGGCTGGTGAACGCCTTTCCTCATTCCAGTTACAGAGGTGCTCAGGCACTGGATGTTGTGACACAGCAATATCTTTGCAGACTAAGACTCCAAATTCCACGCCTAGCGTTCACAGACCTAAACAAACTTTTATTTTCACTGTCAGAGATTACGCTAATCAACAAATTTAATTGCTTCTTTTAATGCCCTCATCCTGTAAGATTTCATTTATCTTTTTTGACACTTTTCTTCCACCACACTTAGCTTTTATGCCAAAATAGGTTGGCTTTTTAAACTTAGTTTATAAAGAACATTTCTTCTGTTCAGGACAGAATTTTTAAAATGACCAAGTAAAACCTAAAGTCCCTTCCAACCTTGCAGTGCCATGGGTTCTAAACAAAAGTAAAAGAGCACTAGTCTGACTCACTGTCCTTGCTCAAGGAAATGGCTCAGGGATCATTCTACAATGATTAAGATGGACTAACTCAATCCTTTGTTCCCATAAAAAACAAGTGAAGAGCTTCCAAAATGCAATTATATTCCAGAAGGGATCTGATGTGGCTGGCCAATATATACAAGGTTATCTGTGAACACCATCAGAAAACAGTACAATAGAAGTGGTTATGTATATACTTACAACCAGATCTGAAGTATTCATTCATCTCATCATTTAGAGACATATTTAAATCTTGTTCATTATTAAGGAATGTATAATAGGCAAGGTCAGTAACCCAACTGCCCTCTTCATTTTGATAGACCACACTCTGTGGGAGATCCATGTCTAAAAAATAAAATTCCAAAAATATCCAATGATACATGTAACTAAAATGTTCTCAAATAATTTTTTTATTTAGTTGGCTGCCTTAGTTATCAACAGTACCAAAGTACTGTTGCCCAAAACTAGGTAGAAAGAGGAAAACCCATTTCCCCAAAAGAAAAGTAATCTCTTTGATGGCATTCAAGCTAGACTTATTCACAGCAAAAGTCTATAATGGAGAGTAAGTGATAAAGAAAAGGAAGATTTAGAAAGGTATACTCCCACTAGATCTCTGATTAAAGTTACCCTTTCTCAGCAACAATCCTCCTGTACCAGTACATTTAAAAATCTTTAAAATCTATAAAACACTTAGATATTTCAATATGAAAGACTGGCAAGTTCCACGTGGAAATATATTCTATTCAAAATGTACAAACATCTTATATATTTCTCTAATTCTACTGAGAAAAAAAAAATCCACTTACGGTCTTTACTCTTTTCAATGGACTCATAATATTCACAGGTTTGCCCTTCACAAGTTGGTGATGAAAGAGTAGCAGTGGAATTA
Organism: Galeopterus variegatus; assembly: GCF_000696425.1. Lineage (NCBI taxonomy): Eukaryota > Metazoa > Chordata > Mammalia > Dermoptera > Cynocephalidae > Galeopterus > Galeopterus variegatus. The sequence goes on along the minus strand of NW_007738665.1, from coordinate 29,766 downwards.
ATTACATTGTCACTAACAGGCTTCAAAGATGCTATGTCCACATTTTTTTGAACATGCACTGTAGAAGTCTCAGTGCCTAAGCATCCATCCACGTGCAAAACTGTTTCTGAACCTGGTGCCGAATGCTTATTTTGATGAGAAGACTCTGGCCCCTGTTTTATGGAGTCAGTCAGGAGAAAACCACCTTTATCAGCATTTGTGTCATGAAAATAAACAGGGTTAAGTTTCACATTAGTAACCCTGACAGTCTTCACCAGAACATCTTCTCTTGCACTTTCCTTTAAAAATCAGTAACAGAGCAATTGTAAGTTTTGTTTCTCATAACTCATTCTAAACTTTTATATAAAATTATAGTTAATACAAAATGTTTATTATATGAAGGAACAGACTACACAGTATTCACTGTATTCTAGACTATAAACGAACCAGTGTTAAATGATTTACCAAAACCAAACTTTATGATGTAGCCATGGAAAACAGATATATCAACAGATACAGACGTGCAAAGTGGGTCCTATGTATCCATTCTATTATGGGAAAATAGAAATGTCAGTTTAATCTTTATAATTACCAATAAAAGTCTCTACAAGAAGGGTAAGCCCATTAGTGTGACCAGCCTCATAAAATTAATACGTATAACAACACAGATATTAATATCTTTTAATAAGAGTAAAATAGCAGATACTACAAATGTCCCTGAGGAGTGTCCCTGGGGAGTTCCATAAGACCTGTACCAGACACGGCAAATGGGGTCAGTGCCTCAAAACTGTGCTCTCCAACACACTTTCCCAAATGGTGCTTCTTATTCTTTCCTAAGATAACAACTGCTGAAAAGGGGCTAAAGTACCTGCAACATTGTTTTTAGCCATTTGGTTACCACCATGACCTCAAGTGCCAATACACATAACAACAGCCCTTTGTGTTATAAGAAGATACATGAAAACAAAAACAGCCTGACTGGCAACCTTTTCAAAGTTAAAATACTAAAAGGAGGTAGTTCTATATAAAAGAAAAAATGCTGACTTTGGAATAAGAAAGACATAGGTTCAAATCCTAGTGCCATCATTTATTAATTAGGTGATTTGCCAACATTATTATGCAAAAATAAACTTACAACTCTCCCTTACATCAAAATAAATTCCAGATGACTTAAAGATTAGATGTTAAAGTACTTAGAAAAAAATACAGATGGATAGTTTTATATTCTTCACTGAATAACGTATTTTTAACACTCCAGTGTCTTGAATTGTGTCCCCTCCAAAAAATATATCCAAGTCCTAATCCCAGTACCTGTTAAAATATGGCCTTATTCTGAAACAAGGTCTTTGCAGACATAATTAACTTAAGCATCTTGAGATCGTCTTGGATTTAGGGTGGGCCCTAGGTACAATGACCAGTGTCTTTACAAGAGAAAAGAGAAGAAAATTTCAGA
>NW_007738665.1:26488-28196 GCF_000696425.1 Galeopterus variegatus | reverse complement strand
TTAAAAAATGTGGTTGCAAATTCCATTTTCTAGATCCACACCTAAGGAGCTTGAGAGTTGCCACTCCATCCTAACAACAAATAGAAAGATGAACAAACTAACAAATCAACAACTCTTCTAAGATCTGGAAGAGAAGTGAGGTCAGAGGACAAATCTCCAAAATTGAAGAGACAGGCACATACAGAGAATCACGACATACTCATTTATACTGCAGTATAAATTCCCAAGCAGAAACCTCCACAGTAACTATTGCCAGGGTAGGATAACCTGAACTGTACTTGATGAACTGCTGCAGCCTCAGTGTGAACCAGTCTGAGACTTAAAAACTCCACGAGGACCAGTCATGGGGGGCCCTCCCATGCTTTTCTGAGTTCTATTTCCAGGAGCTCAAACAGGTTCTCACACTAAATATCAAAGAAAACTCTCTTGGGCTTCCAACAGGGGGAAGGAAAAAGGAGCCATTTTCAAGGAAGCCAGAATACTGTTCTTAACAAGGTCTGCCTTCAAAAAAACTACCTTTTCAAAGTTAAAATACTAAAAGGAGGTAGTTCTATATAAAAGAAAAAATGCTGACTTTGGAATAAGAAAGACATAGGTTCAAATCCTAATGCCATCATTTATTAATTAGGTGATTTGCCAACATTATTATGCAAAAATAAACTTACAACTCTCCCTTACATCAAAATAAATTCCAGATGACTTAAAGATTAGATGTTAAAGTACTTAGAAAAAAATACAGATGGATAGTTTTATATTCTTCACTGAATAACGTATTTTTAACACTCCAGTGTCTTGAATTGTGTCCCCTCCAAAAAATATATCCAAGTCCTAATCCCAGTACCTGTTAAAATGTGGCCTTATTCTGAAACAAGGTCTTTGCAGACATAATTAACTTAAGCATCTTGAGATTGTCTTGGATTTAGGGTGGGCCCTAGGTACAATGACCAGTGTCTTTACAAGAGAAAAGAGAAGAAAATTTCAGACAGAGGAAAAGGCAGAGTGAACACACAGGCAGAGACTGGAGTAATACCGCTACAAGCCAAGAAATGCCAGGAGCCACGAGAAGCTGGGAGAGGCCAGGAAGGATTCTCCTCTAGAGGCTATGGAGGAAGCACTGCCCTGCTAACACCTTGATTTCAGACTCTGGCCTCCAGAACTGTGAAGGAACAAATTCCTGTTGTTTTAAGCCAGAAAGACTGTGGCTATTTGTTCTGGCAACCCTAGGAAACTAATACAAATATTAAAGCCTAAAATGCATAAAGACCAATATATCTCCAAAACATAAGGGACCTTATAAAATCAGTTGTTAAAAGGGCCAAGCCCGTGGCGCACTCGGGAGAGTGCAGCGCTGGGAGTGCAGTAGCGCTCCCACCGTGGGTTTGGAACCTATATAGGGATGGCCGGTGCGCTCACTGGCTGAGCGCGGTACGGCCGGTCTCAAAAAGGACTAAATAGGGCCAGCCCGGTGGCGCACTGCTATAGTGCGCCTCTTGGGAAGCGCGGCGGCGCTCCCGCCGAGGGTTCGGATCCCACATCCAGACCGGTTCCCGCTCACTGGCTGAGTGAGGCGCGGGAGCAACACCGAGGGTTGTGGTCCCGTTGCTGGTCCCGGTCTGGTGCGGGGACGACACTGAGGGTTGCAATCTGTTGCCGGACACGGAAAAAGACAAAAAGGAAAAAAAAAAAAAAAAAAAAGGACTAAATAAAT
>NW_007738665.1:2024-25852 GCF_000696425.1 Galeopterus variegatus | reverse complement strand
GGAACGGAAAAAAAAAAAAAAAAAAAAAAAAAAAAAAAAAAAAGGACTAAATAAATAAATAAATAAATAAATAAAATCAGTTGTTAAAACATGAAAACCCCAATTAAAAAAGGGACAAAAATGACAAAGAAATGCCATTCAAAACTAGATAACTACTTTTCACATATGATACAAATGAAGCTTAAAAAAAACCAGAACGTGGAAAAGTAGCTTTCTCACCCATAAAGCAACTTAATACAACCTTGAATAAAAAAAATGTGGTTGCCAGACCAGTGAAGGAGCTGGCAGTGGGCCGCTCCCCCCACCTCTGTTTTCCTACCTGCCTCCTACTTGCCCCCCCCCACTGCTCCACAACACCACCTTTGAATATAAAAGAATAATAATAAATACATCCTTTAAAAAATGTGGTTGCAAATTCCATTTTCTAGATCCACACCTAAGGAGCTTGAGAGTTGCCACTCCATCCTAACAACAAATAGAAAGATGAACAAACTGACAAATCAACAACTCTTCTAAGATCTGGAAGAGAAGTGAGGTCAGAGGACAAATCTCCAAAATTGAAGAGACAGGCACATACAGAGAATCACGACATACTCATTTATACTGCAGTATAAATTCCCAAGCAGAAACCTCCACAGTAACTATTGCCAGGGTAGGATAACCTGAACTGTACTTGATGAACTGCTGCAGCCTCAGTGTGAACCAGTCTGAGACTTAAAAACTCCACGGGGACCAGTCATGGGGGGCCCTCCCATGCTTTTCTGAGTTCTATTTCCAGGAGCTCAAACAGGTTCTCACACTAAATATCAAGGAAAACTCTCTTGGGCTTCCAACAGGGGGAAGGAAAAAGGAACCATTTTGAAGGAAGCCAGAATACTGTTCTTAACAAGGTCTGCCTTCAAAAAAACTAATAAAAATCGCTTCTCGGCCTTTTGGCTAAGATCAAGTGTAAAAAAACTAATTAACCGGAGCCTAACCTGCCATGGTTTTAACAGAGAATAACTAACCTGTGGGAAGGGAAATGACCAACTCCATCTCTTTCTAGCCATCTTGTCAAACCTAAGGGGGAGGAAAAAACTAAGACACACTTTTGCAGTTCACAGTCCAAAGGCATAAGCCCACTAAAACACAGACTGAATCACAGAATTATTGAACGCTTCCCCTCCTCCCACACATTACTATAACATAACCAAAGGCCTATCTACAGCAGTTCTTTTTACTTGGTACTTCGTGTCCAGCTATCAAGAAAAAGTTACAAGGCATACTAAAAGGCAAAAACATAAGTTTTTTGAGCAAACATCACAACCGGACACAGCAGGAAAGATGAAATTATCAGACCAAACATTTAAAACAATTATGATTAATATGCTAAGGGCCCTAAAATTTTTTTTGAAAGATAAAACATGAAAAATAATAAATGAAATAAATGTAAAGATATTCCATCTTCATGGATAGGAACTCATTATTGTCAAGATGTCAGTTCTTTCCAACTTGATCTATACATTCAATGTAATCCCAATCAAAATCCCAGGAAGTTATTTTTGGATACTGACAAACTGATTCTAAAGTTTATGTTGAGGGGGCTGGCCACTTAGCTCAGTCAGTTAGAGTGTGGTGCTGTAACACCAAGGTCAAGGGTTCAGATCTCCATAACAGACAAATAAATAAATAAATAATAAAGTTTACACAGAGAGGCAAAAGACCCAACTAGCAAACACAATATTAAAGGACAAGAATAAAGTGGGAGAACTGCCACTACCCAACTTCAATACTATAAAGCTAGAGTAATGAAAACAATGTGGTGTTGGTAAAGGAAAAGACAAATATGTCAAAAGAAGAGAGATCCAGGGCTAGCCCGTGGCTCACTTGGGAGAGTGTGGTGCTGATGAGACCAAGGCCACGGGTTCAGATCCCTATATAGGGATGGCCAGTTAGCTCACTTGGGAGAGCTTGGTGCTGACAACACCAAGTCAAGGGTTAAGATCCCCTTGCTGGTCATCTTTTAAAAGAAAAAAAAAAAAGAGAGAACTCCCCAAAATGAACCGATCCCCAAAATGAACCCATATAAATACAGTCAACTGATCTCTGACAGGGTAGCAAAGACAATGCAATGAAGCAGAGATAGTCTCTTCAACAAATGGTGCTGGAACAACTGAACATTCAAATGCAAAAAAATGAATCTTGACACAGACCTTACACCCTTTACAAAAATTAACTGAAAATGGATAACAGAGCAAAATGTAGAATATTATAATGGTGGATATATGTCCTTTACATTTGTCCAAAGCTATAGAATGTACAACACCAAGAATGAACCCTGATGTAAACTATGCATGTTCAGTAATAATGATGTGTCAGCGCAGGGTCATCTATTGTAACAAATGTAACATTCTGATGGAGGATGTTGATAATGGAGGAGGCTATGGATATGTGGTATCTGGGGACCAGGGTTATATGGTATATCTCTGTACTTACCTCTCAATTTTGCTGTGAACCTACAACTGTTCTAAAATAAATTAAATCTTAAAAAACAAACAAACAAAAAAACAGGAATGCAGTTTTTCTGGTGATTTTTAAACCTAAACAAACATACGGCTTTGTTTACACTTTGATAGGGTAATTAAGCAAAATTTAGCAGTTAGGAGGAAGTTTGACAAAAAAAAAAAAACAACAAGCAATCCAAATGCTCCTAGGAGGTAGAGTTTTGAAAGGAGTTGTAATGAAAGTATCCAAAAAGTCTAAGCCTATTGAAGACTAAGGAAGACAAACCGGCAACAAAGCTCCCTGGTGGAAACATGTCTCAAATAAGAGCTGAGAAATATATATCCGGTAATAAGTGAGGGAAAAGAAAGGTTAGTACCTACCCAGTGATTTTAAGACTTGCCATTGTTGCATCTATCAGTAAGAAAGAAAAAATTAAATTCACTAGCCAAAGGGATCAGGAGACTGATAAGGGTCAATCATAAGAACACCCAGTTCCAAGGAGTTGAGAAGTTCGTGACCACAGAACCAGCAAAACTCAGTTAAGACCACACCCACCAAGTTTAAGGTGTAAAATTTTGTGGAAAAATAATTTGATAAAAATTCAATTAAAATTAGAGACCAGTTTATGTCTTCTAGAATCAATAGATTCATCTAGTAGATAAAAATAAGTCATCGTAGAAAAACTGAATAATACAATCAGGAGTCTGAACTAATAGCTATGTAAAATATGTCCCTTGAAGGCATTTAGATTTAATTTTTCTTACATTCATGAAACATATATATAAATATATACTTGACTTTGAACATGTAAAAGAGTTAGATGTTCCAGACCAAATTCTGATTATATACCTATAAAGCTAGAAATTAAAAGTAAGGTAACAAGAAGTGACATCAGGGAAGATGGCAATATAGAAAGTGACAGAAATCTGTTTCTATACCTAGATAACAACCATACTGCACTGGCAAAACTATTTGAAGTAAGTATTTTAGAAGTCTGGAGTCTATTTGAACACTTACAGGTACCACAGAGAAGCACAGCTATAAACTGCTGTTAATGTCTGTCAACTTCGGGCTTCAGTATAATAGTGGCTACCCATCCCCCATCCCCAGCCCTGTCACCAGCAACTGTGGGGAAGGTAATCCATGTTTCTAGGGCAGCTTCCTGGAGCCACAGCTGGCAATAGGACCATGTCTCCACTTATCGATCTATGTTCTTATTGTGGAATGCTGCTTCTGACCGCTGAGCTACAGGCATACAGAGGCTGGGCATTATTGTTTAAACCCCCACTGGTTGAAGCAGCCTTCCAGAGGTTTAAAGGAGCTGTACCTATTTCTCCAGACATTCAAAAACAACCATCTATACAGGGGAATTTAGAGTGCCTCCATGCATGCCCAGGGAAAGACAGGCTCAGAAAAGAACTGAAGACACCTTAAGCTTTCATTTCAGCTGATACCCAGCACAGACACACCTGACAATTAGGAAAAAAAAAAAAAAAAAGAAATCAAGCCCTGGATAAAAAGGATAAAACTATTTCCAGAGTCACATTTTAAGTTTTGAATGTCCAGTTTCCAACAAAAAAATCACAAAGCATACAAAGAAACAAGAAAGTATGGCTCATTGAAAGGAACTAAATAAATCAACAGAGAATGTACCTGAGGAAACTCAGACATCAGACTTACTAGACAAAGACTTTAAAACAACTCTTACAGATGCTCAAAGAGTTAAAGGAAGACATGGACAAAGACAGGAAAACAATCTATCAACAAAATGAGAACATCAATAAAGAGATCATTATTAAGATGTATAAAAAATAAATTCTGGAACTAAAAAGTACAAGAACTGAAATGAAAAACTCACTAGAGGGGTTCAAAAGCAGATTTGATCAAGCAGAAGAAAGAACCAGCAAATACAAAGATGGAATAACTGAAATTACTGAGTCTCAGACACAGAAAGAAAATGACTGAAGAAAAATGAATAGAGCCTAAGGGACCTGTAGGACAGCATCAAGTGAACCAACAAGGCATTGTGAAAATCACAGAATAGAGAGAGAATGGGGAAGACAGAATATTTGAAGAAATAATGGAAATTTGGGAAATTTCCTAAATTTGATTTAAAACATTAATATAAACATCCAAGCAGCTAATAAACTCCAAGTGGGATAAATTCAAAGAATCCCACCCCAAGACAGATTATAATCAAGCCATCAAAAGTCAGAGAGAGAATCTTGATAGCAGTAAGATAGATGCTACTTATCACATACAAGAGATAGTCAATAAGATTATAAGCAGATTAATCAGAAACCATGGAGGCCAGAGGCAGTGGATTCATAGATTCAAAGTACTAGGGGAAGAAAAAAACCTACTTCTCAGCAAAGAATCTTATATCTGGCTGCTATGGTTTGAATGTCTTCCTCCAAGTTCATGCATTAGAAGCCCGATCCACAACACGGAGCTGCTGGGAGGTGGGACCTTTAAGAGGTGTTTAAGTCACGACAGCTCTACTCTCATGAAAGAATTAATGGATTAATGTCACCATCTGCCATGTGATGATGCAAGAAGAACCTCGCTAGATGCCATCTCCTTGATCTTTGGATTCTCAGCCTACAGAATAAGCAGCCAATAAATTTCTGTTTATTATAAATTACCCAGTCTATGGTATTCTGTTCTAGCAGCACATAACGGACTAAGAAACTGGCAAAACTGTCCTTCAAAAGCAAAGAAAAATTAAACACATTCCAAGATAAACAAAAGCTAAAGAGTTTGTTACCACTAAACAAGAAATGCTCAAGGAAGTTCTTCAGGTTGAAATGAAAGGGCACCAGACAATACTTAAAGTCATATAAAAAAAAAAATAGACCTTGCACAAAGGTAAATACATGTGCAATTATAAAAGCTAACATTATTGAAATTTTGGTTTGGAACTCTGCTTATTTCCTTCACGATTTAAAAGACAAAATGCATAAAAAATTACTAACCTATGTCATTGGATACACAATGCTTAAAAATGTAATCTGTGACATCAATAACAGAAAAAAAGGGAGAATGGAGCTCTATAGGAGCAGACTTTGTATGTTGTTAAAGTTAACTTGGTATAAGTTCAAATTAGAATGTTATAACTTTAGGATGTTAAATGTAATCTCCAAGGTAATACAAGGAAAATAGCTACAGAATATAGATGTAAAATAAAATAGCAAATGGCAAAAGTTAATTGCCTTCTCATCAGTAATTACTTTAAATGTAAATGGATTAAACTCTTCAATCAAAAGACAGAGACTGGCTGAATGGAGAAAAAAACATATCCCAACTCCATGCTGGCTACAAGAGACTCACTTTAAATACAAAGACATGAATATTTTAAAAACAAAAAGGACAGAATATATTCCATGCAAATAGTAACCAAAAGAGAGCTGTGATGGCTATAATGATATCAGATAAAATAGTTTACAAGAGACAAAGACAAAATATATCAATAAAAGATTCAATATAACAAGAAGATGTAACATATTACATGTTATAAACAATTACAACCTAATAAAGACCCTCAAAGTAAATGGAGCAAAAACTGACAGAACTAAAGAGAGAAATAAGCAGTTCTATAATACTAGTTGGAGACTTCAATACCCCACTTTCAATAGTAAATGGAACAGCCAGTCAGAAAGTAAGTATGAAAAAACAGGTCTTAAATATCACAACAAACCAACTAGACCTAACAGGCATATATGGAACACTCCACCCAACAATAACAACATACACATTCTTCTCAAGTACACATATAACATCCTTCAGGAGAGACCATATATAAAGACCACAAGTCTCAATAGATATTAAAAGATATACAAAGTATCCTCTCCAATCACAACTGGATGAAGTTAGAAATCAATGAAACAGGAAAATTCACAAATATATGCAAAGTAAACAACACAATCTTAAACAACCAATGGGTCAAAAAGAAACCACAAGGGAAATCAGAAAATACTTAAAGAGATCAATGAAAACACAATATACCAAAACTTAGAGGATGCAGCAAAAGCAATGCTCAGAGGGAAATTTATACTGAAAGATCTCAAATCAATAACCTAAGAGCAAACTAAACCAAGATCTAGCAAAGAAAGGAAATAAAGATTGAAGATAAACAAAATAGAGAATATTAAAAAAATAGAGAAATGGACAAATTCCTTGAAATATCCAAATCTACTAAACTGACTACAAAAGAAAAGAAAATCTCAACAGACCTTTAGCAAGTAAAGACATTAAATCAGTAATAAAAAACCTCCCAACAAAGTCCTGAAACCAGATGGCTTCACTGATGAATTCTACCAAACAGTAGAAAAATTAACACCAATTTTTCTCAAACTGTTCCAAAGAATTGAAGAGGAGGAAACACTTCCCAATTCATTGTATGAGGTCACAATTACTCTGACACAAAAGCCAGATAAAGACATCACAAGAAAGGAAAATTACAGACCAATATCCTTCATGTATATAGAAGAAAAAAATCCTCAACAAATATTAGCAAATCAAAGCCAACAGCATATTAAAAGGATTATTCACCATAATCAAGTGGGATGTATCCCGGGAATGCAAGTATAGCTCAACACAAGAAAATCAATCAATGGAATACATCACATTAATAAAACCACATAATTACCTTAATTAATGCAAAAAAGGCACACTTGACAAAATTCAACGCCTGTTCATAATAGAAACTCTCAGAACACTAGGAATAAAAGGGAATATGATAAATATTCCTCAATATAATAAAACATATTTTTAAAAATGATAAACCCCACAGCTAACATTCATACTCAATGGTAAAGAATGAAAACTTTCCCTATAAGATCAGGATGACAAGGATGCCTGCTTAAACTTGCTACTCGATGTTGTACTGGAAATTCCAGCCAGCGCATTTAAAAGAAAAAGATATAAAAAGCATGGAAATTGGAAAGGAAATGGTAAAAGTATCTCTACTTGCAGATTACATGACCGTGTGTGTGTGTGTGTGTGTGTAGAATCCACACGAAACCTAACAGAGATAATAAATGAATTTAGCAAAGTTGTAAGGTACATCTAAAATCCTAAAGAATCCACACGAAACCTAACAGAGATAATAAATGAATTTAGCAAGGTTGTAAGGTACAAGATCAACACAAAAATCAGATGTTTCTACACAGCAGCAACAAACAATCCAAAACAGAAATCAGAAATGCAATTCCATTTACAATAGCATCTAAGAGAATAAAGTACTTGGGAATAAATCTTTCCAAAATTTAAAGATTTATATGCTGAAAGACTATAAGGGTTAAAAGAGTTTATATGCTGAAAACTACAAAACAATACTGAAAAAAAGTAAAGACCACCTAAATAAATGGAAGGACATCTGCTTTCAAGCATAGGAAGACTCAACATTGTTAAAATGTCAATACTACCTAAAGTAACCTGTAGATTAAACACAGTCTCTCTCAAAATTCCAACAGCCTTTCCTGAAGAAATGGAAAAGCTGATCCTCAAATTCATATGAGATTACAAGCAGCCCCAACTAGCAAAACAATGTTTAAAAACAATAGAGCTGAATAACACTTTCCAACTTCAAAACTTACTACAAAGCTACAGTAATTAAAACAGTGTGGTACTGGCATAAAGACAAACAAATAGACCAACAGGCTAGAATAGAGTCTCAAACCCTCACATATATGGTAAACTGATTCCCAACAAATTGCCAAGACCATCCAATGGAGAAAGAATAGTCTTTCTAACAAACAGTGCTGAGAAAACTGGGCATACACATGTGAAAGAATGAAATTGGACCCTTACCTACCACCATATATAAAAAGTAACTCAAAATGGATCAACAATCTAAATGTAAGAGTTAAAACTATAAAACTCTTAGAAGAAAACAGAGGAAAATCTTCACATAGGTAAAAGAAATATTAAGTTGACTCCTAAAGACTCCTTGATAATTTTTTTTCAGTTTTCTTCTTTTTCATAAGCAGAGCTTTCATCACCAGATGGCACCCATGCACCTGCATCTCTGGCCAACTTACATTACTTTAGTGGAAGAAAAAAAACCTCTTATTTCTAATACATAGTAATATTAGAACAAACAAAAAAATTACTCAAGATGGTAGCTTCTATTTCTGAGTACTGTAAAAGTCACTTAATAAGAAAAATGGGCTCCTGACCTTGCCAAATCAAGGACTGTACCTCATGGTAACACAAATCGCATGATCTCAAAACATGGGAATATAATCAACTTTTCATGAAATACGTAACATATTTTAAGCCTGACCTACAGGAAGGGGTTTTTTCACCAGACAAGCAATAAAACCTTGATGAATGTGTTCATCCCACATCTTGTCCCGATCCTCAGCTGCCAGAGGGTAGCCAGCACTGTCCCTCCATACTCACTGCCCTCCCGCATGGCCTCTGAGGAGCTTCACAGGATTCAGCATCAGAGAGCTTCGGAGGCACCTACAGAACCTGGCCTTCTTAAGGATTAAATACTTCTTAGAAGATGGACTAGAAATGGATCATTAGAAATTACGTTTTTACTTAGAAAGAAGTCCAACCTTCAAAACACTTTTAGGATATAATTCAATCAGAACTTGAGGACTTCTGTAGGCTCAATTACCAGCACTCTGCTTTACTTTATAGTTACCTAAATATTTATCTTATTTTTCTACTAAGTTTCATGAAGAAAGATTATCTTTGTATGACCTACAATAAGTACTACACCTATCACTAAAAAGGTGCCTGATACTTCTCAGCTGTGAGTCCTCAACCATATTAAAACTAAATATATTCCATTTTTAATGACAGTCATTAATTAGTAAAATGATTACTATAACAGAACAAGGTCCTTAGTCCAAAATTAAATGGCCACAGATTGACGTATTTATAAAACTTATTAACTATCACATTTTGACAAAAATCAAGATGACGAATAGATGCTGTCTTTCCTCCTTCCTAATTTGCTACCTCTAATTGGTTGGGGGCTGGAAATCCATTAACTAAATATACTAAGATTATATAACTCTGCACTGCTGACTACACATACACGTTGATGATTACATGGTATGAGTAAGCGTCCACAGCACTGTCCTAGAATGAAAAATCCAGACACTGAACACCCATCATGGCCAGCAAAGAGAAGGGGCTTTGTACTTTATTTGTGCACAACTGGTTCTTCAGCTGAGTTGCAAATTCTTGAAGCTGCTGAATAGACAACTTCTGGATAAGTAAAATATTCCTGTATACAATAAAGTACTATACTGTAGAAAATAATCACTATAATAGGAGTTCAGACAAATTAATGTAGTTTAGAGTCATTAGAAAGTAAACACAGATTTGACCTAAGACTGGAAAGATGGTTATAATCTGGATTAAGGAAGAAGTGAGAGAAAAAGTAGAAACAGGGATTTGTATGAGAAACACACAAGAGTAAAAAGAGATAGATAACATGGATCCAAACTATAACCACTTTAAAGACTATCAATTTGAAACACAGAGAATATTATATATAAGAAAAACCACTGTAATATGATTAATCTGGTGGTGGTAAGCATGACAGAGTAGTAAAAATACCACAGATGGAGCAACAAATCAGACATTTGGTAATAAGTACCCTGAACCTGGAACAACAACTAAAGGAAATAAACAGGAAAGAACAAATCTAAGACACAGGCCTGAGGATTTAGTTCTTCTGAATTTCATCTTCCTTAAAAATGACAGTCCTATCACTTGCTGTTTTAATACACTCAAAGGATTACTGTGAAGGTAAAATGACTATCTCTTTCTATAAAAAAGCACACACGCTCCTTCTAAAGAGCAAAAATCACTCTATAATCCAGAGGCATATGTTACTAAGAAGGGGGCAATGAACAGGTAAGAGTCAGAAATTACTCTAATTGGCTCTAACATTCAAGCACAGGAAAATTGGGTGTCATTAATAAACAGAAAAAAACTGAAAGAATTAAAAACAAATATGCTTGAGCAAGGTAAAAGATGATTAGATTGCTTTTTTATTTAATGACTGAACATTGGGCTAAAGAACTTTACAAATAAACAATCTAAATGCCAGTCATTAAATATTTAAATGTAACAAAATGTATACAATTATACATTTAATATAATCTTAGTGATATCAAAAATACAAACACATAGAAACATTACTAGTAGTGATTTTATGATTTTTCTGTTTTTCAGAAGTCAATAATTGTTTCTTTGGAAAAAACTGACATTGCACAAGCACAAAAGACTCTTTATTCTTTTTCATGGAAAATCTAAAGAAAAATGCATATAAACTTACTCTGCTATGATCTGGAACAATAGCCTTCAAACTTTCTGCCCTTCCTTTCTCAATTCTACAAGTACTAGAGGAAAATGGTAACACACAATCTACATGCCTTCTACTATTTCCAGCACCTATGGAATTACCTGAAAAATAAAGAAAAAAAGTTCATGGAACAATGTCAGTTTGAGTAATCTAATATAATATAACTGCTTCTTGCTAGTCAAATTATTTTACGTAAACTTAATACTTACCATTCATATGATGAACTTGACAATTTGCATACCAGAGAAAATAAGCACAGGTAAAAAGGCAACAATAAACCTGATAATCTGTTACCATACAGAGAGAATTGATTTCTAATTCTCAAATGTCTAATAGAATACAATCATTAATAATAGTCAATCTAAAAAATATGTATTACACTATTTCTAATAATACCAATTTACTCAGGTATTATTAAAAGCTCTTTTGAAAAGTTTTAGACTATCTAAAGATTTAGGGAGACAGAAAGGTTAATATATGCTAAATCATACCAAAGAAATGAATTTTTGTAAAAAAGGTAAAGTCAAACATATAATTTAAGAACAAAGGAATCATATTTCAATACTTACGGGTCCCAGGTGGACAAATTATATGGTCTTCCTCGGACTCACCGTGAGTCATTTCAGAATTTCCTGAGGAGTGTGAACCATGGGAAATCAGAGAGCTGTTATTTTCTGACTGAAATCTACGGTTTAGGCTGTTTTCATTTGCCTGTTGAAAGATTACCTTAGCTGTATTAAACAGTAGGGAGCAGAGAGTGCTTTACAGAAGAACTGCCGGTAATAAATGCAGAAAGAATTAGAAAAATCACCATTGTAACCATCAGTATAGTAACTGTTTCCAGGAGGCTTCAGCAATGATACTAACACCAGTTCATGAAGGGTTCTTGGGGAATAGGATGTTCAAATGACCTTGATGTCTCAAAGGGGGAAAGGTACCTTCAAAAGGAGGCATCTGGCTGACATCACCTCAACCAAAATTATCAAAAACAGCCTCACATTGGGACAAACAGACTTTTATGTCTCCTGATAGAGGCTGTGAGAAGGACACAATTTCTCCCATGTTNAAAAATGACAGTCCCATCACTTGCTGTTTTAATACACTCAAAGGATTACTGTGACGGTAAAATGACTATCTCTTTCTATAAAAAAGCACACATGCTCCCTCTAAATAGCAAAAATCACTCTATAATCCAGAGGCATATGTTATTAAGAAGGGGGCAAAGAACAGGTAAGAGTCAGAAATTACTCTAATTGGCTCTAACATTCAAGCACAGGAAAATTGGGTGTCATTAATAAACAGAAAAAAACTGAAAGAATTAAAAACAAATATGCTTGAGCAAGGTAAAAGATGATTAGATTGCTTTTTTATTTAATGACTGAACATTGGGCTAAAGAACTTTACAAATAAACAATCTAAATGCCAGTCATTAAATATTTAAATGTAACAAAATGTATACAATTATACATTTAATATAATCTTAGTGATATCAAAAATACAAACACATAGAAACATTACTAGTAGTGATTTTATGATTTTTCTGTTTTTCAGAAGTCAATAATTGTTTCTTTGGAAAAAACTGACATTGCACAAGCACAAAAGACTCTTTATTCTTTTTCATGGAAAATCTAAAGAAAAATGCATATAAACTTACTCTGCTATGATCTGGAACAATAGCCTTCAAACTTTCTGCCCTTCCTTTCTCAATTCTACAAGTACTAGAGGAAAATGGTAACACACAATCTACATGCCTTCTACTATTTCCAGCACCTATGGAATTACCTGAAAAATAAAGAAAAAAAGTTCATGGAACAATGTCAGTTTGAGTAATCTAATATAATATAACTGCTTCTTGCTAGTCAAATTATTTTACGTAAACTTAATACTTACCATTCATATGATGAACTTGACAATTTGCATACCAGAGAAAATAAGCACAGGTAAAAAGGCAACAATAAACCTGATAATCTGTTACCATACAGAGAGAATTGATTTCTAATTCTCAAATGTCTAATAGAATACAATCATTAATAATAGTCAATCTAAAAAATATGTATTACACTATTTCTAATAATACCAATTTACTCAGGTATTATTAAAAGCTCTTTTGAAAAGTTTTAGACTATCTAAAGATTTAGGGAGACAGAAAGGTTAATATATGCTAAATCATACCAAAGAAATGAATTTTTGTAAAAAAGGTAAAGTCAAACATATAATTTAAGAACAAAGGAATCATATTTCAATACTTACGGGTCCCAGGTGGACAAATTATATGGTCTTCCTCGGACTCACCGTGAGTCATTTCAGAATTTCCTGAGGAGTGTGAACCATGGGAAATCAGAGAGCTGTTATTTTCTGACTGAAATCTACGGTTTAGGCTGTTTTCATTTGCCTGTTGAAAGATTACCTTAGCTGTATTAAACAGTAGGGAGCAGAGAGTGCTTTACAGAAGAACTGCCGGTAATAAATGCAGAAAGAATTAGAAAAATCACCATTGTAACCATCAGTATAGTAACTGTTTCCAGGAGGCTTCAGCAATGATACTAACACCAGTTCATGAAGGGTTCTTGGGGAATAGGATGTTCAAATGACCTTGATGTCTCAAAGGGGGAAAGGTACCTTCAAAAGGAGGCATCTGGCTGACATCACCTCAACCAAAATTATCAAAAACAGCCTCACATTGGGACAAACAGACTTTTATGTCTCCTGATAGAGGCTGTGAGAAGGACACAATTTCTCCCATGTTTAATATGAATCCACCCATGAAAAAAAATGTTTTAGGGCCGGCCCGGTGGCGCACTGGATAGTGCGCTGCTTGGGAAGCGCGGCGGCGCTCCCGTCCGAGGGTTCGGATCCCACATACGGACCGGTTCCCGCTCACTGGCTGAGCGGGGCGCGGGAGCAACACCGAGGGTTGCAATCCCGTTGCCGGTCCCCGGTCCGGTACGGGGGCAACACTGAGGGTTGCGATCCGTTGCCGGACACGGAAAAAAGACAAAAGACAAAAAAAAAAAAAAAAAAAAAAATGTTTTAATCTGATCTAATCAGGAGAAAGGAAGCAATGAGATACATCTAGGTTATGAGTCATTATACAAAACAAAGAGCCTAGACTTTATAAAATGTTTAATGTCATGAAAGAACTACTCCAAATTAAAAGAAAATAAAGAGACATGACAACCAAAGGCAAGTGTAATCTTTGATTAAATTCTGGATCAAAACCAATAAAAATAAAGGACATTTGGGACAACTGGGTAAATCTGAATATGGACTGCATATTAATTTAAATTACCGTATCAAACTGAGATAACAGAAATTGTGATTATGTAGGGAAAATTTCCTTATTTGCAGGAGGTAAGTGCTGAAGCACTGGGGTAAAATGTCATATTATCTGCAACTTACTTTCAAATAATTCACAAAAGAAAGTACTTACGGAGGGAGAAAATGCAAAATGAAAATGAAAACACAAAGGTGGCAACACGTTAGCAATTGGTCAATGTAGGTGAAGGGTGTATAGACATCCATTGCACCATTCTTTTCATTTTCTGTAAGTGAGGGAAGGCTAAGAGGAAGTAGAAGTGGCAGGGGGCATTCATATCATCAATTCATATCTCAGAAAAACAGTCCCAAGAAAACCAAAAGTTTAAATTTAATGTTAACATCCAATCAGACCACTAGTAATTTTCTAATGTCAGATTCCTGAAAAACTGTGAAGATTAGAACATACCTGACTAGAATCACTTGTAGGTAACTTAAAATCTTTTTCTGGAGGTTCCTGTCCTCCTAGGTCTTCATATATCATTCCTGGAATTGCCAGCTGTTCAAAATAAGCCTCCAAATGATCATCATAAAACATTTCATCATCAATATCATCATCTATTGATAAAATAGAGAAAAAAATAGGTAGAACAGGCTTTAAAGAAGTGACTGAACTACAAATAATTTTTAATCAAAAAGGCTAAGCGTGGTGCTGATAACACCAAGGTCAAGGGTTCAGATCCCCTTACCAGCCAGCTGTCAAAACTTAAAAAAAAAAAAAAAAAAAAAAAAAAAAAAAAAAAAAAAAAAGGCTGATAAGACATAAGTGAGTTAATAAACTATATGATTTCTTTCTACATTTAACATGAGAAAACTATTATAACTTTAGTCAATTATAAGTCATTATAAACATTTTAATACAAGCTAAATATTTAACCTCTTTGACAGGACAAGACAGAAACAGATCCTAGCATATTATCAAAACTTAGGATATGATAAATGTAGCATCATAGATCAAAGGGAAAAGAGCAGACTATTCAGTAAATGATACGGCAAAAGATTAACTCTGTCCAAAAGAACAGATAAGCCTATCATAGGAGAAGTAAAAAGGGAGGGAGAGAAGGAGGGAGACACTGCAGTGGTTTTCAATGTTGTGTCACCCCGCTTGGCAAAGGCAAAATAAAAGAAAAACTCTAAATCACAGTAATGGTATTATAAGTTGGCACTGACTTTTTGGAGGTTAATTTTGCAGTTAATATTAAGAGCCTTAATAAGGCTCATAAGCTTTGACTTAGCAATTTCACATCCAAGAATCTAACCTACTAAAACAATCAAAAATCTGATCAATTCAGGTCAAACAAGTAATTACTTATCCACAATTACACAATCCAAAGAAATGTGAAAACTCCTTTGGCAGCAAAACCCATCCTGAACTGATGTGATGCGATTTATAGTCCCTATTTATCCCACTCAGCTCATGAGCCTGGCCTTCAAAGCCATGAATGCTTTGGCCCCAGCCTACTAATGAGCCTCCTACAGGTGCTGTAACCGGCCACACAACCGCTGGCTACTAAAAACAACTGGCCCCAGGCTGGCCCGGTGGCGCACTGCTACAGTGCACCGCTTGGGAGTGTGGCGGCGCTCCCGCCGAGGGTTCAGATCCCACATACAGACCGGCCGCTCACTGGCTGAGTGAGGTGTGGGCGCAACACCGAGGGTTGCGATCCCGTTGCTGGTCCCGGTCCGGTACGGGCGCGACACTGAGGGTTGCGATCCGTTGCCGGACACGAAAAAAAGACAAAAAAAAAGGAAAAAAAAAACTGGCCTGAAGCTGTTCCTGCTTCCTGAAAGGTGCTTCTCCTCCCATATCTAAGGCCTAGCACAGGCCCCACCCTCAACAGGAAGTTTCAAAAATACCTTAATTTATCACCTCCCCTATGATTCCCAAGCACATTTTTGTACCGTTGAGGTATACTTAATACAATCTGAAATTTAGCTATGCATCTCTTTTCTGCACTTGGCTGAGGTTTCTTAGGGAACATAGGCTAAATATTTCATTGTTCCCCCAATTTCTTAACATAGTTCTTTAAACTAAGTGACACCTTTAGGTGACTACTTTGGACCCTAATGATGCTAAACTGACAGATGAATATAATCATATCTGGATTGATACATAGAAATAAACTTTTAAAATCCCTTCCCTTAACAGAAGTGGCCATTGGAGTGCTGGTAGATAGGAGAAAAAGGCAAAGGCAATAAAACAAAAAGCTGGCATAACAACTACTGCAATAAAGAAAGTAGAATGAAGAGGGGGGCAAGGTAAAGACTAGAAAACACAAGCGAATGTATAGTACCAGAAGAATCTTCCAAGCTTGTCAATGACATAAGTTTCTCATTTTCTAATAAGCTAGCATGGCTTAAGTCACTGTTTGGAGTCTTGTCTTCAAAATGTTTTCCAGTATCGGGCACAACAATCTATAAGAAATAAAGTGGCAAATAAGAAAAACACACTCACTGCTTTAAGAGCACAGTACAAAGCTACAAAAAGGACCAAGTATTTTCTCAACCTCCAGTGTGCTCAGTATCTACAGATTGTTTGCACATGCTCAGAGAACCTAAGTAACACAGCATACTAATGCTCACACAACTAAATTTGAGTAAGGCAGGCTTACGATAGAAGTGAAGAACAATGGCAAAATTTGACTCAGAAACCTTTACCTAAGTAACTTTTCATCCATTACACTAGAAAAATTGACTCCTCTGCTCCTCAGCCCCGGGACAGTGTAAAACCTAAAGGACACATAGCAGTTTATTTAGGACACTCAAGGTCCAAAATGAAAATATGACGTTCCCCTCTAAGTGTCAATTTTACTTCACAATAATATTAAATACATACAGTCATGTGTCACATAACATCAGAGATACATTCTAAGAAATGCATTGTTAAGCAACTTTGTCACTGTGCAAACATCACAGAGTGTACTTACATAAACCTAGATGGTAGCACCTACTACACACCTAAGGCCATATGGTATAGGCCCATCACTGACTAAAAAGCTGTTATGTGACACATGACTGTATTAAAACAATTAATAGCAGCTTAAGAATTAGACTGCAAACTGCACGCTAACTTTTAAGATAAGAACATGGGACCTCAATGCAATTTTATACTTATGGAAGACAGTGCTGAGCTATTCTCATAAATATCTGAGGCACCAGGGACACTGAGGGCTACAGTGACCTATGGTTATTTAAACTAGGAACATGGCAAGTATTAACAGCTGTGGAATATAAGCTCTATGTTTTGGAATTTTTCATAATAAAAAACAGGGGGAAAATACGTGTAAGAAAGAACAATATGTAAAACATCACTGCCTTTGTGGTCACATCTGCAATTGAGAACCCCATGTACTCTTCCATACGTGGTGCCTTACACAGAGGCCAAATGAACTAAAGCAACCCTGGGAAATGTCTCTGTTCTGATAAGGTGGTACAACTTTCACAGTTTAGACTTGACAGCCAAGACAGGCAAAGCTAAGTCAAAAAGTCAAATCCAGAGGTAGCTCCCTCTGGTCTCAGTTTCCAAATACATTTATTTTTCCCCCTCCTCTCACTTCCCCTTTTTATCAAGCATCTCTTGTTTCTATACTTGTTTTGTTGCTTTCCAGTTTTACTGTCCACTTCTTTTGCAATCAATTATCTCTAATACTTTTACGAAGTCAATTATTCAACTACCCTAAGAAAAGCAATTACCTTCCATAGGGAAAATTTATGTTCTCTCACTTTAGAAACCACTTTTTCCAAATGTCCTCAAAATAAGTAAGTGAGATATAATTTGTTGTAGGGTAAGAATTAAATTTATTGTTTAAGAAATCACTTTCTGACTTAACTTCACTACATCTGAACTTCCTCTAAAAAGCATCTCCCACACTTGAAACTTACTAGTGGTTACATACAGGGTGAGAATAAAGGGAAGGGTTGACAAACATTTTCGGTAAAGGGCCAGATAGTACTCGTAAATATTTCAGGTGTTGTGAGCTATCCGATCTCTGTCACAACTTCTCAACTCCGCTGTTATATCACAAAACCAGCCATAAACAAAACATAACAAATGCCCAGGTTGTGTTCTAACAGACTTTACTAAAACAGGCAGCAGGGTGGATCTGGACTGTGAGCTCTGGTTTGCTAATCCTGGCATAGAGAAATAACTTTTACTTTAGACCCATCTGCAATCATTTTATAAAATAATCTTTAAAATTCTTATGAAAGTTAAAACAAAAACTGCATCTCCTTTTTATAAGTGTCAAAAGTATTTAGTTTATATTTTTATAAGCAAGTCTCATAAACATAACACAACATGCCTGAAATCCAGGTTCACTGCTTATGTCGGACACAAACTGCTTCTCTGCTCAGCACACCTCCTTTTAAAAAGTTCACCTTTTCTTACTTCATGGGGTCCTGGTGGGTTTGTCAGTCATATTCCTCTATCTGTGAGTGCATATACACTCATGCACAAGCAACACATGAAGTAGAGACAAGATCCAGGCTGATAAATCCCTACCCACTCCTTGACACAGTGATTTCCATAGAGGAGGGCATCTGACCCAAGTGAACTCATCAGACTGTCTTGTCTTTTTTCTTTTTTCTTTTAATTTACCCTAAATGATTATGCTCTTCCTTTTTTGATTACAAACGGTGAGTGTAAAAGCTTGGGTTGTCTACAAATGAAGACAGCTTGCCTATCATTCAACAAATTACTGAGCGACAACTATGTGCCATGAACTGTTTCAGGCACTCAAAATACAATTAAAA
Organism: Galeopterus variegatus; assembly: GCF_000696425.1. NCBI lineage: Eukaryota > Metazoa > Chordata > Mammalia > Dermoptera > Cynocephalidae > Galeopterus > Galeopterus variegatus. The sequence goes on along the minus strand of NW_007738665.1, from coordinate 6,969 downwards.
ATCATACACACATAGAGAAATCCTTGCACTCACAGAGCAAACATTCTAAATGAAGCCAGCACAGAGTGAAGCAGAGCAGAGATGCAAACAGCCCTGACAGCACCACGAAGCCCAGAAAAACAGATCCCTGTGCCAGCACTAACCTCCCATTTTTGCTGCAGCTAGGAAAGCTGGAGTTCTACCATATAGAAGTAGAAGACTTCTAACTAATATTAACACTTATATATGTGAAATATGAACTTTCACTCCCCTATAACACTCCAGAAATTGATAACAAATATATAAAATTTTACCTTGTGTTCCTTATTATTCATCCATGATTGTAAACAAAAATCAACAGGTGAGTCTGTTTAAGAAAACAAAAACGGAGAGGACACATTATTTTATCTACTAATACCCAGTAATACCTAAAAATAGCAAATTAATGAACTAAACATTTAAATAATGTTATAGGAACAAATAAATAATGGTACAGAAATCAAATAATGGTATAGGAATCCATCACTGGTCAGTTAAATTCTTAAAAATGTTAGGGTAGTGAATCATAAAAAAATCACATACTTGCCAAAGAACTTAAGTATGAATCTAACCAAGACTTTAGGGCTGGGCAATTAGCTCACTTGGGAGAACACATGCTGCTAACATCAAGGTCAAGGGTTTGAATCCCCACACCAACCCGCTGCGCTCCCCCCCCCAAAAAAAATACTTTAAAGCTAACTTCTGCTTCGTAGAGGATGTGGAGAAGAGAGAAATAAGAGAAGGGACACTCTGAGAAGCAAACAGACAAACCCCAATACTGGGACAAACTACCAGGTAACTGACTTAACTTATTTTAACAAGGCACTGACATGAGACTACAACTACAAAGTAATATAACGTAACTTTCCTCAGACCTCGATTCAAGCAAATTGATATGGACCTCTGTACTAGATGATAAGAAAAGAATTAAATTTATTAGTTGTGTTAACAGCACTGTGGTTATGTAAGAAAATGTCCATATTTTTAGAAATTTTAACTTAAAAGATATAAATGTGCATTCATTCATCAATCTTATAACACATGATCAAGCAAGACCTTTTGAGTACTGAACTACAGCTTGGAGTTACATGGCATCATACCTATATAAGCCCATACCATATAGTTTTTGATTTACAGTTTTAATTTCTTTGAGGAAAGAAAAAGAATGTAGAGTTCTTAAAAGGAATCAGACAGCAGAAACCTGTATTTTTTAAAAAAAATTTCCCTCCATTTTTATAGTTTCTTCCCCACATCTAATTTGATAGTAATTTTTCAAATGACTCACCTTTGAGTATTTTGAAAGCATTCAACTAGGTTTTCTTAAAAATGTTCATTTCTTTTAGAATTTATGAGTCACCAGTTATATAAAAGTAAGTTTAGAAACAAAAATGACTCTTGATAAGAATACACATTAACAGCTGGGAAGAAACATGAAAGATGTACTAGAAATAGGCTTCTTGTCTTGAACATAAAGCATGCTGTGGCAATCCAACAGCACCATTTCCAAAGAACAGGAGATTTCACATAAATCAGTCAAGACAGTTAAGAGACGTTTTCCTACGGAAGTACTGTAAATATGATATTAATAGGTACGTGACAAACCAAAGCATTTTCAGTCTGCTATATGATAGCATAAGATAAATACCAGTCCAAAGATGGCAAAATGAAAAAGAAATTAAAATATATACATTAAGAAATAATTTCTAATAGTATAGTACCTTGTATTTGGTCCAGTGGCAAAACCCTATCAAAAAGATCTCGGCCCTGAAAGGATCCTGTAGTTTTAGCTCGCTCCTCTTCGGTTCTTGCTACATCACTTTGAAAAGCTAACTGTTTCATGACAGCATTTGACAAATGTTGACTTTTCATATAGTCCTTTTTCCTAGAGATAGAACTTTTATTAGGGAACAAAATAATAATATGTTAGCTACCTTGGGTAAATCTTTACGATATCTATTAATCAGTTATGCACAGACAGCCCCTGACTTATGATGGCTCGATTTTCAACTTTGTGATGGTACAAAAGAGATACACATTCACTAGAAACCATACATCGAGTACCCATATGACCATTCAGTTTTTCACTTTCAGTACGGTATTCAATACATTACATGAGATATTCCACACTTTATTACAAAACAGGCTTCGTGTTAGATGATTCTGCCCAACTGTAGGCTAATATAAGTGTTCTGAGAATACTTAAGGTAGGCTAGACCGAGCTATCTATGATGTTTGATAGGTCAGGTATATTAAATGCATCTTCTGCTTAAATATTTTCAACTTACAATGGGTTTATTGAGACATAACCCCATCCTAAGTCAAGGAGCATCTGTATTTAATCTCTCAAAAAGAAAAAAATGAATGCAGTGAAAACAAACATTTCTGGGTCCAGCCAGCAACTACAGTCTGTAAACACTGTTCGGTATTCTGAGGACTGAACCAACATTTTTGGTCCAGTGATGAGAATGTCATATTGCTACTCTGCCTTTCGAGTGATAAAATGAGTTTTTCTTCTCCCTACTTTTCTATCTACCTCTGCTATTTTACATGTGGATAAAAATATTTTTCCTTAAAGGCAATTCCCCCCCCAAACTACTACAAAAGTTCTTGAGTCGGCAGCAGCTCACCATAGTAAGAGAAGGGGTGGGAATGGAATGTCAGAAAAAAATCTCCAAATGCAACAAATTCATCATTTGACAAACTAATAACAAGGCTTAGATTCAGCCAGGATGGATGAAAAGAAAATAGCCCTTCCATATTTCCCAAATCCCAATCTTCTGTGCCTGAAGCAATTCTCCAACCCTAACTACAAGTTATTTCCCAGTTTATCCATCTCTTTATTGAGACTGTGGCACATAAAAAACCATTAGTTTAAGTCAAAGGTGCACTCACTGGTAGGTACAGGAAAATTTCACCGAGTAAAAGAGAGAAGGGGTAGATAGAAAGACTATAAAATGGATACAAAGTCAAAGGTAAAAAGGACAGAAAAAAAAGGGGTGGAGGTGGGGGCAAGATGGTGATACAAAATAAATCAAAAACAAGTCAGGACATTTAATTTTCATGTTTTAAAGTCCTCCCCTGATAAAAGCATATAGTATGACCATTAGAACTCTAGGATACTAAAGACAGTTGAGGGCAGGGCTCTCTAAATTAATCACACCACCACCACCACCTCTTAAAAAAAAAATCAACTTCCTCACAACTGTAGCCATCCCTTGTTTTTACTAGCCCATGAAAATTTTTCAAAATAAGTCACAAGCTTCAAGTTAAAGTGGCAGAAGCAACTTCCCGGAGTCCATTAAAATGATGGCAGGGAAATCTACAAAAGAGAAGCAACTGAATGAGAACCACCAATCCCACTGGGCAGCCTAGAACAGAGCATTAAACATTTGGCACAAATTTAAGACTCCCAAACTGCTAACTCTAAAATCAAGTCAGCCAGGAATGATGGCCCCCTCAAGAGGAGGCCTAATGGAAATGAGACCTATGTATGCAACAGCCAAGGATGCCCACACGTACAGCTTAGAAGACAGCCACAAATCAGACACGAGGAGAAGAGGAGCAGCTCAAAGACAAAAATAAAGATGAACAAACTAAACAACCACAGAGACAAGAAATAATTTACAGAACTTTGAAAATGTTCTAATTAAAATCCTCAGAAATGTTCAAGTAGCTATTACATCCACAAAAAAGGGCCATTAAAAAAATGAAAGACCAAAAAAGAGCTCTCAAGATTAAAATTACAAGTGCCAAATGATTTAATACAGAATAAGAAAAAAATTAGAAACTTACACAGAACATTGTCTTTCTGCACTAAAACAGAAAAAAAATTTTTTTTTAAAAATAGGAAAAGACCAACCCAGGCAACCCAAAATACCAATTCCATAAAAAGAGAGAAAAATAGAACAAAACGGCCAAAAGAAATAATAATTATCTAGAACTAAAGCATGCAAATCTCCAGATTGATACAAATTACAATTTAGCGAGTGGGGAAAAATACCCCCACCCACAAAGGACTTAGAGAGGATTCTAAAAGTTTCCAGAGAGAAAAAATAGTTCAGATATAAAAGATCATGGATCAAAATGACATAAGGCTCATCACACAATTGCAGCAATGCCTTCAAAATTTTGTGAAAGATTATTTCCATCTTTAAATTCTATACTCAGCTAAAGTCTCAATTAATTCCAAGGTTAGAATAAAGACTTTCTGATACACATAAACTCCCTCCTCCCCCAGAAGGGGTCAAAGAGGCACACGGGGACTAAGGCCATGCTTCTTCAGGCTGTCAACCCCACACTCAGATTAACAGGGGTTGAGGGACAGCACCGAGCACTCAACCTCTCCCTGACAGCAGTGAGAAGTGAGCCATACACTGTGTCTGAGATTCCACCAAACCAGGCTGACAGCACACTCTTCAGACCTCCTCGCCTCACCAAGAGGGTCCCAAGGTACCCCAGCCCTCCCCACATTTGCAGTCTCATCACCAACATCTGCCGGGTGGGACTAACTTGATAACGCTCTTTACCTACTGATTTCAGTTCCTATGACAGGCTCAGGACTCCACACTGCTGGCACCCTAAGCCCCAGGGGACTGCACATCCCCTCTCCCAACTCAACAAACAGAGCCCTTGTACTGTACCAGCAAGATCTGCTGTTCCTGAACCCTTTCTCGGACCATTCCTTTCACCTTACTGCTTAACGAAAGCCTGAATATCCTGTGAGGACACTGCTTTCCCTAAGCTCTGCCAAATGGGAACTCGTCTCTCCCACAGTGTTGGTACCGATGGCATTGAGGTGGAATACGTATGCCCTCCTGCCCCTCAGGAACACTTCCAGATCACTCTCCCCAGAGCCTCACAGCTTTGAATACCTACCACCCCTAAAGTCCTCTGCCTCTAGTACCATAACTCTATATCCTGACCCCAC
>NW_007738665.1:0-369 GCF_000696425.1 Galeopterus variegatus | reverse complement strand
CATTCAAAAGATAACTTCCACAGACTTACCATTCCACGTGCCCACACAGTCCATCCTCCACTGGAGCACACAGAGGAACTGTCCATGGTCCTACCCATCCAAAGTCACTATCCTCTTATTCACAAAGACATTGATCCAGCAATTCTCTTCTCTTTCTACATAATCAAGCTTTCTCTTTCCAGAAGATCATTCCTATTACCATGCAAACATGGAGCAACTTCTTGCACCACATAAAAAAAGGAAAATTTATCTTGACCCACTACATCCACCAGCTATCACAGCCCCATTTCTCTACTTCCTTTTACAGTAAAACTCCACAAGCTGTCCACTGTCTCTAATATTAACCTCCCACTCTCTCTAAAAGTCACT
>NW_007738664.1:30306-42207 GCF_000696425.1 Galeopterus variegatus | reverse complement strand
ATTTTTAAGTTATTTCAGGCTTCTTCATTACCTTGATTACATTATCTTATACGGTGACCTAAGAAAAAAAAAAAAACCTGTACCCCTTTCATTCTTTGACTTATGAGACAGTGAATCTACTTAGCAGAAGTTTTATAGAAAATAATGTGTTTCTATCCATAGGGTATATGGAACATAGAAAGGGTTTAATTTTTATTTATCCTGAAAGGAGTTCCCAACATTTATGTTGTCACTAAAAATTACTTTAAGCATTGAATTTTAAATTATTCTCTCTCTTCAATAAATGTTTGCTGAACACATACAACATGCCAAAATGCCCTAGACAAAGGGATACAGTGATTTAAAAAAATGTACTTGCCCCCGTGGAGTTTGTATTATAGCATGTTTATTCCAGATTATCCAATTTTTTTCTTTGGATTATGGCATTTCTCTGGACTAATTTTAAATCTATGCATTTATCTTTTTAACAAATATTTGTGGGGCTTCTATTGGCTCAGTTTTGTGCTAGGTACTTGGTAAATAGTGGTGAGATGACTAATGTTTTCATGGTTCTTAAATTATACTGGGGAAATAAATATAAATAATAAAGGCATAAGTTAACATAAAATGATGAAATTAAAGTGTTGAGAAAACCAAAAGCTATGGAAGAATATAGCAGGATAAGAGCAGAGTCCAGTGTAGATTGGGTGGCTCAGTGTGATCCTTAGGGAAGCAAAATCAAGCTGAGAAGGAACCAGCTATGGCAAGAATTCAAATTTGAGCTTTTCCAATAGAACAGCATGTTGCACAAGTGCTGCAGTGTGTAAGAGTCAAAAAGCTGAATTTATGATAGAGGCCAGTGCAATCGAAATTCAGTGAGTAAGAGGAGATAAACATATTAGAGAATGTTAGGTGGTAGCAATGACGATGAGGATAGAAGAGCTGGATTTTGGAAGTATAATTATACAGAATTGGTGATAAATTTTATGTGAAGAATAAGAAGAGAAGAATCAAGGATAATTCCAATATCCTAGGTCAAGCAGCAGATAGGTAGGGAATATAGCTTATAAAAAAAATGTTTACAACATGTGGAGATAGAGATGCTTGCATGGTGCTCAAGTAGGGATGTCAGGTAGATAGTTGATGACAAGTCAAAAATCAGGGGAGGCACTTAATTTAGAGTCAGAGGTAAAACTAGAGGAGTATTAGGCTGCAATGTAAAATCATAGAATGAAGTTAGATTTTCCAAAGAACCAGTGTAGAAAAGCTAATTCCTGTTTAGGTATATTAGGGCTTGGATAGAAGAGTAAAGTCTGGGATCGTCTACTAGTTAATGAGATGCAGAACAAATGGAACAGACCTTTGCCTTCTAGGTGCTCAAATTCAAGTTGGAGAGATAAACAAGTATCTGAATATGATAAAAGCATGTACTAGGAACTAATGGAACACAGTGAAGGAAGCATTTAATTCTGCTTGTGTGTGATTCAGAGAAGACTTAAAGAAAGATGTCATTGAGCTATTCTGAAAATCTTTCAAATGCATAGAGTAACAGGTTAACAGAAAACAGGGAAGATCATTCCGAGCAAAAAATTTGAGATAAAGAAACATCTCACCAACTGTAAATAGTTCAGCTTAGTTATGTGATTATAGTCTGTTTCACAATTCAAGATTTATGTTAACTTTCACTGATTTGCTTTTTTCATTTTTAGTTTACATTCTTGCAGTAATTAAAAGATTATATTGCTTTTGCCCTTGATTGTCTGCATTTATATTTTCTCTCCTAGCTTGTCCTGAATCTACACAGGGACTTCTTTTTTTATCAACTGAGACTCACACAGTTCTGTGGGCAGGGCAGGAAGTCAACAAATGTGTCATTTCCTACCGGGCTCCTGTACCTCTGTCCTTGGTGGGAGTGGAGACAAGCCTTTGGACTAGTGCAAAAACCAAAGTAAACGCACCCAAAACATTATAACATGTCATCACTCCATCCTGTCTGTGATGTGCTGATGTAAGCAAAGTAATTCAGTGACCCCAAATTAGCCTCTAATTAAAGCTTTGAGAATCATTCTGTACAACTTAGGTGTCGTTAAATTTGGCAGATTCAAAATTGAATGAAATTATTAAACTTACTTATTTCAAGATCCTCAGTAGACACAATACCAACATGTAACAATTTCAGACATATAAACAGTTTCCCCATTTTACTTACTGAAGTGAAAATACTACTTCCCAGCTAGAATAAGATATACTCTAAATGCAAATTAAAAGCAAAACAAGACACTCTAAATCTGAGAACTGTTTGCTATTGGAAAAAATGTCTTGAAGTATCGTTGTTTATCTCTACACAAAAGTATAGAAATAAATAAAATAAAATAATAAAATAAAATAAAATAAACTATACAGTTCAATCTGACCAATCTGTCTTGTCCTGACCCTTTCTTCTCCAGTCAGTACAACTTTAAAACGAATGAAGCATTTTGATCAGGAATTCAGCACTATAATCTTAAATCTAAAACAAAAAACACACGAATATATTACTGGCAAAAAGCCTACACATTTTTGAAAAAGAAAACCACCTGAAAGTGATGACCTCTCCCCTCCAACTTTAACAACTTCATTCTCGTAGGCTTAGAGAAACTTTTTTGAATCGTAGATTTTGAAAACAAATTATTCATAGAGCTGCAAGCGTACAAGAGCCTTGAATTTTCCAAATGTTAATTTCAAGACAACATTTAACTAAATGCAAACATTGTATAAGTAGAAGGTAATTATTAACATAGACATTTCAGTAGAGGATAAGTGGAAATTTTGGATTTTTTGCATTCAATTATCCATTCTCTGTTATGCAATAAAACCAATAATCAATCAAGTACTTGTTAACACCAACAATTAAATAACAGTTTGTTAGATCTTCTGGTAAAACCATAAGTATAAACAAAGATTTAGTATCTCTTAAGATCAAGCTACCAATGTGATTAAATCTGCAATGCATTAGAAGCTGTCTTTTCAAAGGATTACAGAGTTTTTTGATATGTGAAAAAATATGTATATTGAGTATACTACAGGACAGCAATCTTATATAAATTTATATTAATAAATGACTAAAAATCTATCACAATTCATTCTTAAACTTAGTATTCAATTGAAAGCATTCCACTAGTTACATATTTCACTTAACGATTATTACAAAGAATACTCAATGACTTCCAAGAGATGTTATGCAACTCAAAGAGCAAAATAACAAAAATACCCTATAATAAATTACATATTTTATTTTTAAAATATGCTAAATTTGGGCTTATCATATTAGTATAATGTAGAATGAGATGGCCAATGTGTGTGCCTAGGGCCTAATGAGGTAATAAAATGTTCCTGCTAGCTAGCAAATTAGATAGCTAAAGTAAGGAAGAAATAAAAAGGAGGGAAAGAAGGAAGGAGGGGAGGGAAGAAGCATTTCCTGACAAACTTATGTGTCAGGAACTAAACTAAATTCTTAATTTTTTCCTTAATTTTCCAACACTGGTTTTACTGTACCTAGAATTTAGTATTCATTTTTTTCAAGGTCAGGTTATCAAGGTTCAAGAAAGATTGAATAAAATTTTCATGAACATATAGATAAGGAGAGCTACCCCTTTCATTGCTTTCTCTCTCTAATCAGTCTTTCTTTTTTCCTCCTTTTCATTCGACAAAACTGATTGGGCAAAAAAGTCGCTCTGTGATAGCAACTGAGGCAGAACTTCCAAAAAATCCAAACCAGTTTTGGCTGGATTAAGGAGTTTGAGCACTAGTCTCAACGCTCCCTGAAATTTCACCTTCTGAGGACACAAAGACAACCCCACCTCCCCATTTTAATGCTTAAATCTCCACCCCCAAATAACATGGGTCACATGCAACACACATGATGCCATACTGTGCATGCATACTTACCAGCATTTTAATATGCATAAAACTAACAGCCCTTGTTAATTAAATGTAAGTTCCCATACCTTAAAGATTGTTATCTCCTCCTGGTAGGGGAATTTAGTTCATTTTAGGGCATGAGACCGACCTCGCTCCTGTTTTTTTTTTAACCCCCAAATAAAAACTTGTTTTCCGTTCAATGCTCAAATCGCTGTCTTTTGTACTTCTATTGGCGTATGCAATAGACAAGGACCCTGAGGGTGCTCACCCTTGACAGCAAAAATAAAAGGCAGAACTAGAATTTTAAACCACTGACTTTTTGATTATCCCAGGATAATACTCTACCTCTACGTGTTTTGATCATTTACCTACTTTTCTGATAAATATTATAAATACCAGCAAAGATTAAGGACGTAATGTTTCTTTGCTCCTCATTTGTAATAGGAAAAACAGAAACAAACACACAAATGGGTCTATAAAAAAAATATTTTGAATACTTTCTACCCAGAATTCTGAATAAAAATTCAATGACTGGTAGCTAACATTAATAAGAAAGAGATTGAATGGGACAAAGGGCCTAATTGTTTCCTAAAATGTTTATTTCACAGCCTGTTCTAGATGTCATTTTTTTTAATCATTTATTTATGGAACATCTGTTAATAAATATTGTTACTTTCTTAGATTTCTTTTTGAAAAGCTGTGATGATACAATGTACATGAAGTTATGCCATTTCACTAAATTGCCCACATACAAATTTCACAACACAAACACGAGATCAGCTTCGTTTCTCAATCCAAAATTAAACTATACTAATTAAACTACACTAAAGGGAAGTGCTTGGCTAGGGAGGTTTGATCATCTCAATAAGTGACTATCATTTATGCGACTTGCTCATTTCCCTGCAATGCTTTTGCATGTTCAGTAAAAATTGATATGAGTGAAAGGATATGAAATCCTTACTAGCAAAGCAGAAAGAAAAAATGACACACTAATTTAAAATATACTTCAGCTACCTGCCATGAACGAATTTTAAAAAGCCTTTAGAGGAAGAAGTGCAGCACTTGGCAGCATGCAAGCATTACTTGCTTCTATAGATGATTCAGCTTACTTAAGTCTTAAGAAGGATTCAGATATCTTCATGACTCCAGATCTGAATGCAATGTGATTTCTCTATGGAATAGGCTGAATTGTTTCAGTTCAATAACTTTAGAAGCAAAGGACAAATTGTTCCCATATTGGGTTTTATCTTTTGATTTTTATATCTTTTAGTATAACATCTTTTGCCATAGCTTAACGTTATATTTTGCTTTGGTTTATTTTGTTTTATTCTTCATCATAATTTGCAAATTTTCTTGAGTAACTAAAGTGGATCAAACACAGGTATTGTACTTGATGTACTTTGGGCTGAAAACTGGGGGTGAAAAGCTAAGAAATTCTGTCATTCTACCAGGGACTGCTCTGCAAAGCTGACTACAGGAGACTTTCAATTGCTTACCCATGCAAGATTTTATCACTAAGCTGACAACTTCAACCTTCTATATTTACAAGTTCCAGTTGTTAAACATCATTAAACTCATTGATTGAGTCCATGCAGTTTTAAAGACTGCCACACAGCCAAGGCCCTAACTACAACAGCAGGGAGTGTCTTTGAGAAATTGAGATTAAAGAATGATACTTGCACTTTTAAAGTGTAGATTCACGTACATTTCTTATGACTCTTTTGGCTGGCACAGCAGTTGGCAATCACATAACTGCTAAACACTTACAGTTGGTGTTATTTGTTAAAAAATAAAAATTAAAAAATTAAAAAATAAAAGTTTATGACAATAAGAAGGCTGGAAAAAATAATAAACAAAAAAGATAAAAATTGGGTTAAATTGTTTTGAAGCGCCCCTCTACCCCACCACTTTTAACTCATTCAGCCCTCTGTTCATTTATATATCAGTCGACTACAAGAATATATGAATATTCACTATGGACACATAATGTATCACTAATAAATGAAAAAATATTTGCCCATAATATGAATTCTTTTTTATTGAGATATAATTCACATACTACAAAATTTACCTTTTCAAAGTACACTTCAGTAATTTTTAGTATATTCACAATGTTATGCAACTATCTAATTCCATTACCACTATCCAATTCTAGAACTTTTTAATTACTCAAAAAGAAAGCATGTACCCATTAGCAATCATTCACCGTACTTCCTTCTCTCTTCCTAGACCCTGGCTACCACTAATCTACTTTCTTCTCTATTGACTTGCCTATTCAGAGCATTTTATATTAATAAAATAATATACCAGCAGCTATTTATGGACGTCTGTTTTCATTTACCATAAGGTTTTTTAAGATTTTTCCATGTTGTGGCATGAATTCGCACTTCATTCCTTTTTAAGGCTGAATGATAATTCACTATATGGGCATATCACATTTTCTTTATATATTAAATAGTTGATGGAGTTTGGCTGGTTTCTACGTTAGCGCTATTGTAAATAATGTTGTACATTTGTGTACAAATTTCTGGACTTAAAAAATTTTTCTTGTGCAAATACTTAGAAGTGGAATTGTTGGCTCATATGGTAATTCCGTATTTAACTTTTGAGGAACTAACTGTTTTACAAAGTAGTTAAAGCATTTTACGTTCCCACCACCAATGTGTATGATGGTCCCAATTTCTCTATCTTCTTGCTAATATTCACTGTCAGTCTTTTTTGTTATAGCCATAATTGTATGTGAAGTGGTATCTGATTGTGAATTAATATTCGTAGCATTTGTGCACTAGGTGATGTATGGGTAGAAATGAAAATAGATGCATAGAGACATGATTGAATAAATGTTGGACAGAAAGTAGGTTATATATATTTAAGTTTCAAGCAAATTATGCAAGCAAAATGCTGTAATTTTTTCTGAGAAATAGTATACTCACAGGGTCGGATACTCTTTTATATGGGAAGGAAAGACTTATTGATTGGCATTTGAAGGATGAATACTATTGACACAAAGTAAGACGAGAAAAAATATTTCAAACAGAATATTTAAAGTAAAATTTATGGAAGTTGAATTGCACAAGGTATTATTGTAAAGCATCGAGTAGATCAATTTTGCATGAGTAGACAGTTTAAAAAGAAAAGATTGAAAAAACATACAACCATTGCATCTGAAACAGAGAAACACAGAAATAACTGGAATGATTGCACACATTCAATATTTTGAAACAATGCAAGATGATAATAGCCTTAAACATCATAATGATTGATACGTAATAACAAATTATAGTTTATTGGATTACAAATGTGAGTAAAATAGCTATTAATATTTCCTGGTATCCATATGCTAGAATGAAATTTTACTATTTTATTAAATTCAAAAACGCTTCCATTTTTGCTGACCTCTTTGACACATTCTGTGTGTTTAGTGTTGCTCACAAAATTTTCTTAAGATTTGTTGCTATTATTGCCACTTCACAACAAATTTTTTATAGACATGCACTCCTTTAATATTTTAAGATAAAAGGATGTAATATTTCAGACAGGTGATTATGATACTCAGAATCCTTCCTATGCTCTTGGAGTCAGAGGAAATCTAATTTTTGCAGTTTCTAAGTACCTGTAAATGCTTTATAGCTCCCATAAATAATATTGATATGGGGTGAGCATAAGACTTTGAATACATTATAGCTAGCAATATAAAATATATATATGTATATATATAGTCATATTTAATTTTTGCAAACATAATCATATTTGATTTTCATAACATTCTGGTGCAACAGTATTATTATCTGTATTTTACAGATAAGAATAGTAAGTCCCAGAGATGTTAACAAACTTGCTCAAAATAACACAGTTTAGAGGTTCCAGATTCAGGACCATCCAAGGAATCTTGCAACTCTTGCTTAAAAAAATCTGAAATTCATTGCTCACAGTTCTGAAAGCTGTAAAGTCCAAGATCAAGGCTCTGGAAGATTCAGTGTCTGGTGAGAGCCTGCTTCCTCATAGATAGCCATCTTCTCTCTAACCTCACATGGTAAAAGGGGTAAGGGGTCTCTCAGGCCTCTTTCACAAGGGCAGTAATCCCATTCAAGAGTCATGAATGACTCACCTCCCAATAGCCCCACCTCCTAATACTATCATCTTGATGGTAAGAATTTGAACATATGAATCGTTTTGGGGAGGATATAAACATTGAGACCATAGTGCACCTGCTCTTTTACTCTAATTATTTAGAGTCCAGCACTCCTTTCTAAATGCTGTATTATACTTGTCCTTTTCTTCTCATCCAAGTACCTTTTTTAAAAAGTATTTTGAATTTATTCTCTCTACTTTACCAAAACTGCTTTATCAACAACTGAAACTGTTCAGTAAAAATGACATGCTAGTGGCCATATTTAACAGACTTTGTATCTGCACTCTATATCTATAAAGTATTTTTTACTTGACAGTTTCCTTTTCTAAAAACCTCTCTCATGAATTGAATTGTGCCCCCTCAAAATTCATACGTTGAAGTCTTAACCCCAAGTGACTTCAGACCGTGACCAGATTTGGAAACAGGGTCATTGCAAGTGTAAATAGTTAAGATGAGAAAATACTCATATGGGAGTAGTTTGAGACTCTAAACCAGTATGACTAAGATCCTTCCCCCCAAAAAAATAGAAAATATGGGCACAGACAGAGCCATATACAGGAAGAATGTCATGTGAAGATAAAGGCAAAACTTTGGGTGATGCTTCTAGGAATACAAAGGACTTCCAGAAAACCACTGGAAACGGGGGGAGAGACATATAACAGATTCTCCCTCTCAGCCCTCAGAGAAGCCAAGCCTGCCGACAAGTTGATCTTGGACTTCTAGCTCCCATAACTGTGAAACAATAAATTTTTATTGTTTAATACAGTCAGTCTGTGTACATTGCTACAGCAAGCCTAACAAATGAATAGATTCTCCTTCCTTTCCTGTAGTGAGCTCACTAATTTTTCAATGTTCTTCTATTTTTCAAATGAATTTTTAGAAATCCCTAATAATCTGGGTTTGCCATCCTCTGTCAGTGCCTTAAGTGCCCATCATTCATCATAATCTGTTCTTAAGTATCAATCTTGAGTATCACGCATTTTTTTAATCATATCAAAATTTTGTAATTTCAACTCTTACCCATTTATATATCCAAACTATACATATCTTCTAAAATCCAGGCACAAATTACTTAACACACGCAGAACTAAATTTATTACATTTTTTATTTTGTTACCTTTCCTCTATTTCGTCTTTTGGTGCAAGTCATCCCTCTGACATAGTTTACCCAAGCAAGAAATCTGGTCAATCTAGATTTCTCACTTAACTTCATGACCTACATTTAAGTAATTATTAAGTCTAGTTAATTCTACCTCCTTAACATTTCTTGAATAAGTTTTTCTTTTCTAAGCATTTAAGTAGTTTCATGACTTAACTTACTGCCTTTTTCCTTGTACTCCTCTTCCAATTCATGGCTTGGAGACTGAAAAATCCAAGACACACATTAAATTTCAGCTGAGGTGGTCATTCCATAACTCCATTGCTTTAGGAACAGTTCTTTCTGCACTGATGGTACACCACTACGTTTTCCCCTTTTCTGTTTTGTAAGATATCATACATAGTGCATTGTGACTCTTAATACACATTAATGATGATAATAGTTATTAAATCTAGTTTCTTTATGTAACACATGTTTATACTTCTTGCATCTAAATAGCAGTCTTTTTACTTTAACCTTAAATAAGAAGTAATGCATTTCGATTTATGTTCTCTTACTGAAAGACATGATGAAATGCCACATATTTAAATGAATTTGCGTCAGCATTTTCATCATCTTGATAGGCTTAAACCACCCAATACAGACTCTTTGTCCCTTGTCTGCTTTGCTTTCTTACCTCCTTTCCTTCCAAACTACACACACACACACACTCCTTTCTCTCTCCCTCATTCTCTCTATCAACAGTTTCAACAACATGCCATAGATATAATAAACATATTTTTGATGTGTCTTTCTGTGAAAGTCTGGATGAGACCTGACCAACATATTCTTATTTATCTATACATAAATAATTAAAATAACACATTTCAATGTTATAGAAAATATGTTAAAATACTTTTGAAAATCTTTTTAAATAGAATTTATAAGTGGAAAATGGAATTTTGACATGTTGACATTTAGCATTTTATGTCATCCATTTATGAAGCACTTTTATTTGCTTTTGCTGTTTGACTTTGGTGTCATATACATATAATTTCAGATAGTACAAATTTCTTCCACAAAGAATGTTCATGACAACAGGTAGTTTTATTCTCCATTTTGAGTCCTGTAAATTTGTTGACCCATATAATTATAATAATGTATCTTTTATTTCTTTGTCTCATTAAAAGCCAGATGCTACCTTCCTTTTAGTGATTTATTGAATATTGTAAATAAACTGATCTATTAATACTTTCATTTTTTAAAATATATATTTTTCACAATTAAACCCAGTAATTTTTAATGCAATAAGCAAAATTACCTTTAGAGACTGGTTCTTCAAAATTGGCAAATACATTTTCTCAGGCTATTAGGGCTGTACGTCATCAACAAATTTCTGCCATGCTCATATAGTCGTTAAGAGTGACACCAATTTGGAAGATTTTAATTAATTACAGAATGCTAATTAATGAATGAATAAAAATGAGAAGAGGTAACATCAAACATGTTTAGCATTTTAGAAAGGATATTTGGGTAGTTTTACTTTTATTTTTCTGCCCTGTTTGATAGAAAGCTGCAATTTTCCTAACCTGAAAATACTGGACTTAGATGTATGGTGCCAAATTCATCTCTAAAGAGATGTAGGCTTTTCATTATCTTACAAATGAAAGGATGGGGCTGGATTATGTAATATCCAAAATCCCTTCCAGCTCTAATATTCTATGTTCTATGTATATTGGTAAGAGCTGTCCAAATCTATCAGCCTCAGTGGTAAATGGTGTTAAGGGCTAGTGATATAGAGAATGTTATTGATGATGATGATGATGATAATTATGTTAAAGACTAATACCATCGAGGGCCATATGCCTTCAATAATTACCTCATTTGACTCCCGAATTGTTCTATTAGGTAAATATTATTGCCTTCCATTTTACAAATGAGAAAATTGAGGCTCAGATAATTTAACAAGTGTGCCCAGTTTCATAAAGCACAATGCAAAAAAACAATTATTTAAAATACGAGGCTACATGAAAAGAATATTCTCATTTTCTTCTCTCCTGTGCACAAATAAGGCTGCATTTTTCAGCAGCCTGAAGGTCACTGGGGCCACATGGCTAGTTCTGGCCAATGGCTATAAAGCATGGAGAAACCAGCAATGATTTTCCAGGTGCCTCTTTCTCTAAGGTGCCCACACAGAATGTTCCAGATGGAGTTGTTCCAAGATGGTGGTGCTTTCCTTCCCCATTCTGAATCACTGAATTGCTGCTCTCAGGAGTTTTCCTTTTGTCTCAACTGGACACAGACTTTGTTTGAATAAATTATAAATCTTTGTTTTGTGATCCACTGAAAATCTTGTATTTTATGTTACAAAAAATAACCTATCTTATCCTGACATAAGCAATGTATTTTCCTCTTTAATGCATGCTAGCAACTTGGAGCTTTCAGTGTTTTCCATATCAGTTATATCAGTATTTTCTAACATAACCAGCCACTTGGTAGACAGCACTGATTATCATGGAAACACCCTTAACCATGATTCATTCTCTTTTGCTAGATTCTCTCACTTTTTCTTTTTTCTATGTTCCTTAAAAACTGTGTTCATTCCCTAGAACTTGTGTTTAGTAAACACATACCCATGTCCATTTTTTAGAAATCTTCTGTTTTCTTTGACCAATAATAAAAAAAAAAACTTATATTTGATTTCTGATACTGATATTTAACAACAGTGTGACTCCATCAAAGTCCTGTCTGAACCAGATTCAGAGAGCCAGAACAAGTATGAGTATCATGGAATTAGGGGTTTATTATAGGA
>NW_007738664.1:28561-30292 GCF_000696425.1 Galeopterus variegatus | reverse complement strand
AACCAGATTCAGAGAGCCAGAACAAGTATGAGTATCATGGAATTAGGGGTTTATTATAGGAAATACACATCCCAAAATTGTGTATATTGCTGGGACACAAAGTTCTAAAAGAGGCAATTGGAGAACTGAGAAAAGTCAGTAACTAGCCCTTTTGAAACCAGTTTCCAGCTGCCCAAGCAGTTTTTCAAATGAGACCTAGAGAAGAAGACCACTGAAAGCTGCTGCCCCTACATCTGTGATGTGCCTGGGGTTGATCTTGGTTGGCAAAGTCTGTGTTCAGGAAGAGATGAACATGGGGCTAAAGAGAAAAAGAGCAAGCTAGAGTTCACCTATACCTCTTTCTTTGTTTCTCATGGCCTCTGATACAGCACTTTTAGAGAGAAAAGACTTCTGCTTCACTTCCACTTTCCAAAACTCACAAAAAAAAATTCTCTTTAGAGCCAATTCACCAAGTACCGACAAGATAAAGGATCCCAGGTAACATTTCTAGCTTAGCTAAGTTGACAATGTAGAAGAGAGATGCAAGCAATTTATTTCTTCTCTAATTTTCTCATTCCTAAAATCTCTGATTTTCCTTCAGGAACTTCATATTATAGTTGTGGGAATAATATGTGATTGTACACTGAAAGCTATCATGATAAAAGTCACTGTTATTTCTATAATAATTGCAACAACATATTTTAAAATAGTTTCCCTAACAAATCAATCTGTGTAAGTAAATATTTTATACTATTAAAAAATGGAGGACTTTGAAAACAGTGTGTGCTTATCTTGTTGTATCTGTATTCCTTTATTTTATAGTCTGAGATTACAGATTTTAAGTTTATACAGTGTAGTACACACATTTGAAATGAAAAAAAGTTCAATAGTCATCTGTTAACTAACTCTTCACTGGTGACTTCTTAGATAGTACGTGTCATTTATTACATATTGATGATATACACACACAAAGAAATACGTAGCTTACAAACTCTATTACATAGAACTTCAAAGCATATGGGCCACCAAGGAAACTGTAAGTGTGGCTTTGAATACTTACAAAAATATAAATTAATTGGAAGGAAATTCAGTTCTTTTGGTTTTAACAGTCATTATTTTTAATATTTATTTACTACAAGTTTAGCTAATGAACACTGAAAACTAACATACATTCAAACCAACAATTTCTACTTCTGGCCAAAATAACTTACAAAGTGAACATGATAAGTACAAATGCTATTCTTTGCAGATTTTTAAAGTCGTACTATATTTCTCTTGGAAGTGGAACAAATTTTTAAAATTATCTTTTGTAATCTCATTATTTGACAAATGAAAAAAAGGAAGTGACCCAGATAATATAAGGTAAATATATCATTCATAAATAAAGCATCTACAGAACTTGCTGAACTTTTCATCTGCCTGTTTGATTTGTTGTTATTATCCTTTGAAGCACAGCAGAATACTTATTCCAAACCAATGTAATCCATATTTTACCAATTGTGCAAATATTTCAATGATTCAAAATTATACAAATGTTGATTATGGTATGCTCAAGATCCATTTGGGAAAAATATTTGCAAAACCTAGCTATTCCTGAAGCAAACTGAGAAATAGGAAATTAATTTCAAACAAAAAATCAAAGGATACTTTAGAAGAGGCTATTCCAGTTAAATCTATGGGTCTATTTCAGAAAACATGTTTTGAACAAATCTAAACTAATCTTTGTGATGGACATTCTACATAGAACCAAGA
>NW_007738664.1:26039-27377 GCF_000696425.1 Galeopterus variegatus | reverse complement strand
AAGTCTTTATATATTTTTCCAGAATCCTTTTATTCTTGATGAAGATGAATAACAGATCCTGCTTTTTACTACAGTGAAGGAATACAGAGGATTCATGATGGGACCTTTGATTAAAAAGGGAAATTTACTCTCCTAAGTTCCTCAAAAATTATTCTACCCTGATCAGAAATTACCCTCTGAGCACCAACTCATATGGGGTAATTTAATAGGATTTCACATTCTGTAATTTAGGCTATATAGTCATCTAATGATAACAGATTCATTAAAAAAAAATTCAATGGTCAAATCTCAATCCCCTGCCATAATTATTCATACCTCTCAGTTCATTAGTGATCCTAAAATGACAACACAAATCAAAGTGAATTTTTATATTATGTTTATAGCATTAATGCAAATCTAATTAAGTATCTAATAATTAATGCAACTCCTTCCAGGGAAATTAATACATTGGAGGATGTCCATGGAAGATAAGTCAGTGGGAATCATCTTTGTTGCTGCTTTTCAATGAGTCTGAATTATATGAATATTTCTCTTTGAATTGTGTGGAAAAAAAACATGTCTTTTTAAAAGAATATAACTATTTCTTTTGGTTGGACATTATTATATTGAAGACATCCATAGGTGTCTTACAGATGTCACCCACCCGGTCAGCCAACAATCATTTATAGAGTGCTAGTATATGGCAGGCACTATGCTGAAAGTCAGTGATATAGAGAGCAGCAATACACCAGCCATTGAGACAAAAGCCTAATTTTTTTAATTGCTAATCATTATACTTCACTTAAGCCTCTAATTTTTTGTGGGATCTTTTGAGTAGAATTCAGAGAAGTTGGTTATTATGTGTTTAGACATATATTAGAATGATCTTTGGCATTCTACCTATTTCTATAAAAGGATTTGATTTCTCCTCTCCTTATCTTTGGGCTTGAACTTGTAAATTTCTCTGGCACATGTGATATCAGCAGACATGATACAAGTGGGGGCTTGAAATGAGCATTTGCACTGGGCTTTCTCTCTGTCAATCTGCCTCTAGCAGGAGGACATGCTGAGTATACTGATCCCAGGGGAAAAAAAAAAAAAAAAGCACTTAAAGTAGACATCCAACTGAACCTGTGGCCTGGAACTAAACCTAACCAAGGCCAGCAGAGGTCAGTAGAGCTGAACCACCAGTATGATGCCGGTTTTCCATAAGCAAATGAGTAAGAAAAAATGATTCTCTTCCTATGCCTCTTAGGTTTGGGGTGATTTTTTATAGATCAATAGCTGACAGACACAAAGGGAGCTGTGTTTTATAATGATCCTAACACCAGATCCATTTTGGGGACCTCATATTTAAAA
>NW_007738664.1:25558-26014 GCF_000696425.1 Galeopterus variegatus | reverse complement strand
AAAATTTTTTTTTATTAGTTTGCAAATATATGTGTTATATCTTTTAAGAAAATTTGTAAAAAATGGAATAGCTATGGGTTTTATGATCACTTAACTTTAACTTTAGAACCAGGTGACAAAGACAGAAACATAGTGAAGATATCACTGTCATAAATGCAATGAAATGAATGCTTTTATTCAGTAAAATTTATCTACAATAATTTCTGGAGGGATTATCAATGGGAAAGACATATTATTCCCCTCTGAACACTCCGTAGGTTCCCTTGTGCGTTTGGCCAAAATATATAAACATGGAAGACCGTGATAGAGTGGTTTCTCAATTTAAAAAAAAAGTGTGTGTGTCCGCTTTAGTATTTATTTAAAGTTGTATTTGTTTTTCATGTTGACTTAGCTCCTAGAATAATGAATAGGCTACACTTATATAGAAATTCAAGGCTATTAAGAGAGAGAAACATA
>NW_007738664.1:22895-24815 GCF_000696425.1 Galeopterus variegatus | reverse complement strand
TGATGGCATTTATAAATATGTTGCTAGTGAAGCATTAAATGTTCAGAGTCCTCCTCATTTGTCCTGAAGGATAGTGATAGCACTAATAGCTGGCACATTAGATTTGACAAAATCAATGACTTCTTCAATGACAAAATTGTCCTTGATTTCCCCACATTGATGTCATGGACCCAATTTTAGGGTTAAGAGGATCTGGAAGAGCATGCAGAGAGTAAACCAGTCTGAGTAAAGGAAAATAAGCTTGATTGTATCACAGTGAACACGCTGAAGACAATTGAGAGCTAACGTTGTATTAGGTAAACTGTTACAGGACAATAATATTTATTCCTTTGTTCCAGACAAATAGTATGCCATGGGAATTAGAGCGTTTGCTAAAAATTGGATTCTAACTTAGAAAACAAGAAGTGCTGAGGGTGTTCATGGATGATAAAATCATTCTCTGTAATTCCTCGTTTCTGAGTATTAACCAAACGTCAGGGCAAAATTTTACAGAAGCTGTCTTCCTAGGGGAATGCAGTACTTCAGTTCCATTGGCCTCCCCTTTTGATTGACTGTACAAAGGTGACTGAAAGTTTGTTTTAGTCTAAGAAAAAAAAAGTAATATGTATATTGATATTTCCTAGTTATTTTTAATCATGCCCCAACTTTTACCTGCTGAGGTGAAAGCCAGATGGCTTTATGTTAAGTTTACTTAGTGAAACTATGACAATGATAGTCCTATTAACGTCCTGACTGTGGTAAAAGATCTATAAGTAATTTAAACCTTGATAGAATTCACAATATTCACACTTACTAGAAAGCCCATAAAATTAATTCGTGTATAACAATATACTTAAGCCAGAATCTGCATCGTCATGGGTATCCATGATTTCCTAAAGAGTGATTGAACTGGCAGAAAAATTTCAACATTCAGCATCTGTGCCCTAGAAGCCCAGTTATCACAGACAGTGTAAAGAGGAATCAAGAGAAAAGTGACGAGCATGATGCAAAAATTCTTCCAGGTAGAGATTTTGGGTGAATCTCTCCTATATAACATGACGCTGAACTGCTGCATTTCTTACAGAGTATTTCCCCATATCTTTTTCTATAGAAGATCGTCATCGTGGCAGAGAGGACACGCACACATGTGCGCGCACGTACACACACACACACACGCACACACATGCACACACACACAGTCCTCAAATGCACCCTGCCACCACAAATTTATGCCATTATATCTGTGAATTTACCTGAATCCCCATATTTCTTTCCTTCTTTCATTTCAATGTCAGAAATATCCCTTTTCCTGACCAAGGCTCTATCTCCAGTCTTGTTTCTATCACTTATTTCTTTCACTCTCTCATTTACTTTTCATGAAAGATATACCTGCTGCTTCCCATATAATCTCTTTTTGACTACATCTTTTTTTAACAGTATTTATACATGCATATCTCTCTTTCCTGAAATGAGAGAGAGAGAGAGAGAGAGAGAGAGAGAGAGAGAAGAGCCAGGAGAAACATAGATTACATACTGGCCAAAGATCCAGTTTTAGTGAGAACAGAAGAGGCAGACAAATAAATAGATGCAAGGCAGCTTTGCATATGTGCAAAAGTATTTAGGGCTGACATGAAGGATTGAAGTCTTGAAGAAGAAAAAAACAAAGAAATTTTCAAAAACAATGTGATTAGTTCTTGTAGTAAAAAAAAAAAATCATTCTGAGAAAAATGCCCCTTTGCCCACATAAAACTATTTTCTACATTATTAATTTTAGCCCTTACAATAATCAAGATATTTCCTGGGATCAATCCAAATGAAACGAAGTGTAAGAAGGATATAAAAGTATGATAGGGTATTTGGGGGTAAAATTTACAAAATCAAGTTAGGGTCTTCCAGGAAATTGAATAATTACCTATGATAGACCTGCTATATAATGGAAAA
>NW_007738664.1:18210-22502 GCF_000696425.1 Galeopterus variegatus | reverse complement strand
TAAGAAGGATATAAAAGTATGATCGGGTATTTGGGGGTAAAATTTACAAAATCTAGTTAGGGTCTTCCAGGAAATTGAATAATTACCTATGATAGACCTGCTATATAATGGAAAATTAGATGGGCCCTACATAAAGGGAGGAGAAATGTTCAGTGTAAATGTACATTGTCAAAGTAAATGGTAGGTTTAAATTCAATAACCATAAAATTGAACTAGGACAGATCATTCTGTCCCTATACTCAAAATCCTTTATTTTATCATTTTATTTATTTATTGAGTCACTTAAGATGCACTTACTCAAGTTCTGTGTGTGAAAGCACAGTGCAATGTGTTGGCAATGCAGATATGAACAAAACTTATTCTTGAACTGGCATAACTTACATCATGGTAAAAAAAGAGACAAGAAAGTGATGACTATAAAGCTGTTTCACGAGTACAAGAACAGAGGTGCACACAATGTGTCAAGAGGACGTAAGGAAGGGAGCAGGATTCAGCATGAAAAGTGAAGAAATGCTTCCCAGTGGAGCTGAGTTAAGGTAAGTTTGAAAGGCTGAGTAAGAGTTCACCAAGATAAGGTCAAGAGGAGTCCTAGTCTGTAGTAACAGCATGAATATAACCTGGAATGATTAAGCAGCCCAATTATCTTAATTACAACACAGATATTGTGATTTCTGGTCCAGTGTGATGCCCTCTGTTCCACAACTACCTAATAAATTTAAACAGTGTAGGTAATTAATGCAGATATTGAATTGAATAAATCATGAATAAAACTGGTAATAGGTCGATGCATATTTTGATTTTTTCCTTTGTGCATAGGAGACACGTGACAAATCTATTCCCTCTGTACATTTCTTTTTCTTCTCTCCCCTCACCCACCCAACTTCATACACTGAATCAGTTGTCCTTTCACTCCTTTTGTGCCAGACTGGAGACAAAATTACCTTTGAGGAGATAATTTAATACAGTGAAGAGTAAGTGTACTCACACTGGGGAAGCATGAGATGACGTTTTGCTATAGGTGTACACTGTTATCCTGACCTATGAATCTGCAGAATGTCGAGGATTCCTTCATATCCTTTTGTGTTCCCATGAAACCTTCCAGAATAATGGAGCACTCTTTGCACTGCTGTATTCCTAAAACATGGCACTGTTAGATGCCACATTTTGACAAGGACATTTGTGCTAGAAATGTGAAGACCCTGGCACGAGCTCTATTTCTGCCAATAACTTACAAACTCAGGTCTACGTTGTGTTGTTTTACAAGTGTGGACATCATTTTCTCTTCTGGAAAGTGAAGCTGAATTGGGTGATCTCTAATTTTCCTTCTACTTTCTAACATTTTGATCCTATAATCCTATAATAGTAATATCAAATTCTTCCAGGTTTTATAATAAATATAAATAAAACATAAGTTCATATTGATTTTGTAATATATTCAACACATAAGAAATAAAATGCCAACTTATTTTGAACACATTTAAACCTTCTAGATCAAGGAATATTAAGTAAAGGTCCAGGATCTTGTTTTAGTGAGACTTTCTGACTATACTGAAATTGGTGTTTGTATCTCTCAGTCTATGCGTGTGTGTGTGTGTGTGTGTGTTTATGTATGTGTATGTGTAGGCATCCCATGTTATATATTGTAGGAGGGGTACATAGCTGTCCTTAAGCTTCAAAATGGCTCTGTCATCTCCTCTACACACTCATTCCACCCTACTCCCCACCCCTGCAGATACAAATTATGAATCACTTTATGATCTATGCTTCCTATGAGTTTGTTTTTAGAGGTTGTACCAGCCATAGTCCAACCAGGAAAACAGAAACCAGTCTGACCCATTTCAAGCTGAGAGAATTTAATAAAGTGAATTGTTCACATAGCTCTTGATAAAGCTCAGAGACCAACGAGGAGGTAATGTGCTGATTACCTACTTATCCCAGGGAGCCGCTTTGACCACTAGGCTGGAAGGACAAAAGCAAGAAGCGGTGGTACCAGAGCCCCGGGGGGACAGGATCACCCACCCAAAGCTGTAACCCTCCAGGTCTTTCAGATGGGGGCTGGAGCTACAAGAAGAGGTATAAACGGAGACAGTGTCTGAAGACCTGAAGATAAGAGCTCTCTCTGGCTAAATGAGAGTCAGCTCCCTGTGAAACTACACAAAGCAGGAAAATGGCAGAGGGTGGGTCTGTTCATGCACAAACCAGGGAAAAATGAGAGTTTTGAATGAATATGATCACCCTTGCTCTTCTTGCTCTTTCTTTTTTGCTCCCAGTGATATCATAACCATTTCTAACAGTTTTGCAGTCTCCAAAACCTTAAGTCCTCCTTGTTTTTTCCTCTCTTCCTTGCCCTTCCAAATCGTATTCATATTAATAATATAATATCTCAGTTTATACTTCATTCACTCCCTAATAGTTTCACATGTTTTTTTTTTTCATATAAACATCGAAATTGGCCATTCTCCCTTTAGTTTTATTTCTCTCATTGTACCATTGTCTGCCTATCAGCTTTCCTAAATCTCAATTCTGATCACACCACTATGCTATCCTCCAAATTTTATAAAAGTCTAGTTTTAGTAACTAGTCACAATTACTTTATGAACTGATTCCTATCTTTTGTAGTCTTTTAGTTCTCATCAGCGTGAACTATGGACTTCCTCATGACACTAAGGTCTTGCCCCAACACCGTGCCAAGAAATTTGACCAAACTTCAGCCTGGCTTCCACCTGCATTAGACCATGTCCCTAAAGGTGACCCAGGCCCTAATACTGAGGTTTTGCTTAAAAAAAAAAAAAATACAATACTGCCAAATTGCAAAGTGTACGTTGTCTCAAACCACAATTCCAAACCATTTTCAGTAATTCTCCACTCACCTCCTGGTATAATTTTGTATTTTTCCATTTCCCAATAGCCCCCTCACCCCTGCTTGTTTCCTCCTTTTCACTTTTCTGTAGATCATTTTTGTTTCCTCTCTGCTTTCCCTTTGAAAACCTCAGTCACCTTTGTCTTAGTTGGAGTTGAGGTAAGTTTACAGTGGATTCTTTCCCAGACTGCAGTAGTCTGAATAAAATCTGTCTCGCTGCCTTCAACAAGTATCCAGTTCTGTTTTTCTTTGACATCAGACATGTGTCTGGTTGAGTGACACTCCTAGCAGTTATCTATACAGAGCTACACAGTATACCCATCCTGTGCTTTGATTCATGATATGCCTTCTCTCTGGAAAAACATTTCCTCTAAGTCCACATGCACAAATACTTGTTCACCTTTGAAGATCAGATCCAATGCAACTACCTGTAGTTAACTGTTTAGTTATTCATCCTTAGTTATGAATCCCACTTTCCTCCTGGGTACACTCAAGCTTTAACTTTCTGCTTCTGCCTCTCTTATAGATGGGAGGGTCCATGCAACTATTTGTACACAATGCGCACAGAAGACACCCATGTCTCTTCCTGGCTGGGTCATATTACTAGTCCAAGAATTCAAGAATTTCCAGAATTTTTTCTTTTTATTTTTCCTGCCATGACAAACAAATAGTAGTGCTGTAGTGCTAAGAGTGGCTCTTCTGTCACAGGGTCCTGAGAGCCTTTAGAGTTTCACAGAACTGAGATATTTTAAATGTTTTTTTTCTTTTTTTTAAATCACAATATTACCTAGACTAACATGACTGTTTATTTGCCTGTACCTCTCTTAGGTAATTTCAGACTTTCTAAAATAAATTACAATTCATCATGTATTTAAATGTTTCTCCTATTATATTTAAAAGTTTTAGTGACAGGATTTGCTTTATAGAATACCCTACTCAGAGTAAGACACTTGATAAGTATATGTTTTTCTTAACAATGACTACAAAAATAAATAAATTATTATACAACTGCATGACTGCTCCCTTTTTATCTATACCTTCAAACTAGAATCACATTTTTAAATGCATAATTCGTATTGAATAATCTTATATGCTCTCAATGAAGCAGCTGGAAATTTTGCTTCCTAAGAGATTCTTTGTACTGTAAAGGGCATGGGCAAAGCATTATCGATATACTCATAAGTTTTTTGTACAACATTTCTGAGATGTGTTGGCTGGTATTGGATTGGCCTTGATTATACTTGAAATGAAAGCACCAATACAGATTTAGAAAATGCTGACACAGCACCACTGACTTATATATCTATAACCAGTCTGTTTCCAATTTTACAAGAGGTTCTAGTTGGCAATGTTAGCATTTTTCAAAAATTGCAAGCAATAGGAAATAACCTTTGGTTTAACAGGCTTGTTTTGCTAAGAAAGAGATTTTTTT
>NW_007738664.1:14055-17715 GCF_000696425.1 Galeopterus variegatus | reverse complement strand
CAATTACCATAAGAATACCTGACCCAAATAAATACTGCCAATTTTTTTTTTTTTTTAACACTAGAAGTTTTTGGTTCCTGGAGATAGAAGTTCATTGTGTGAACTCACCTAAACTGGGGTTTGTTGGAAGTCTTCAGGAGGTCTTAATGGTAACATAATATAGCTGGCCCTTATGGAAGGAAGAGCTTGACCCTACAAGATGTTAAGTGAATGAGGCAGCTGTTTTCTGTCTTTCTCTTTGGCACCAAATGTATTTCTCTTTCATTGTCATCCTTTGTTCTGCTTTCTTACCAAATGGCTTAATCTTCATTGTTGAAGCTTTCTGCAAGCCTTGTTAATGTAGTCTTTAGTTAACACATTTGCCATTTCTGGTCCCCCCCCTCCCTTTTATTTTTTTGCATTTGTTCTTTTTACCAAGTCATTTTGAAATATCACAGTCTTTGGATGCCCATCTAAGACCCCAAAATCCTAACTATAAAATAGGAATATGATGGAACAGTTACTTTGGTACATCAAACTCACTTTTCCAGATACTATGGGTGAAACACACTGAACTATTAAAGAACGATGACTTGAATATTTCACTTATGTGTGTGTGGTCTTTTTAATTTTACTGATAGCTAACATAGTAGAAGGATTCATAGTTGATTTTAAAAGAAGAAAACATTTTCTACAAGATGGCTGATAAAGTTAAAAATAAGAGTTGATTAAAATGCTAAGAATTTCATCTAAAAATTATAACATGAGAAGCCAATTTAGTATGAGTAAGGTGCCATGTGAATTGTTCTACTTATATATTTATAAACAAAATTTGACCCAAATTACTGAACTAATTTACTTTACCAACGGATAATACTAATATTTCACACCATCATAAAGACTATTTCAGAACTATCTGGTTCCTGAAATATGTGGATTTTGCATGTTTATTTTAATATATAAGTATTTATGCCAATGTTCTCCAAGAAAATCATTAAAAAGTTAATAAAGCACCCCAGCAATGTTTTACAGAATCTAATTATACAAAAATTGGACTTATTTCCATTGATAACTTGAGAGCTCATTTTATTTATAAACAATTTTTTTTCTCTAAGGGGAATTTTCATTATTTTAAGGTGCTCAGTATTGTAATATGAGTAAATTCTTAATGAACAAAATATGATATAAATTAATGATCCATAAATGTTTCCTCTGAAATAGATCAGTCCCAAATGTAACCCAAAGGTTAGGAAAAAAATACTCATTTGATATCATTTATGGGCAATTATTTTGGGACTTCAAAATTTCTGAGAAACTGACACAAGAAATATGGTAATAACAGTAATGCCTCTAGTGTCACAAAAGGCACGGAAGAACATCCAGGTGATGTATCAGGTTTAGCCAGAGACAGAGTTAGCAGCTCTATGACATGAATACAGAAGGCATGAAACAAAGCAAATATTTCTGAGAATTCAAAGAAGGAAACTTTATGCTATGCAAAGTAGCTTGAGGTGAAGTCCTGAAATGTATAATTAGTCAATGAATGTTTATTTTGATAGAATGATGACTGTATCAATTTGCTAGAAAATTTGAAAGCAGTACTCAGTGTGAAAGCTGTTGAATTCTATTGTAACATGTACTCTGTTCTCCTTGATAATGATATCTGAATTAAAACCTCATGAGAAAGTCAGTTATTTTTTTTTAAGTCTAAGCTTCCTCTGAATTGCAAATTATTACTTTTCTCAACATAACTATGATGGTCGCTTTCAATTTCTGCTGTGAAACAGCAGTTTCCAATGCCAAATTGAAGTTTAAGAGCATTGTGGGAACCTACCACAGGTCTTGCAGAAAATAAGATAGATTTTTTGGTAGGGATTTGTAGAGGAATTACAAAGATCCCCTTAGAACCTTCAAAATTCCTGGCAAATCTCCCCTGTATTGATGAGTATTGATCCATTACTCTCTTGAATGTCAGGAATACTGCACCAGTCATCTTTTTTTATTTTCTTTCTATTCTGTAAACTGGAAGCTCATAAGCATATTCTCTAAACTCATAATAACTTTCCCTTCCTCTGAAAAAGAGCTTACACAGCTACTGAAGCTATCTAATGCTATCATTAAAGGCAATATTGCTATGAATGAAATCCTTCTAAAGCAATTTTGATTATTTTCACTCATTTCAGTACACAGAGTTTTTACCCTGACATCTTTTTTGACTACTTCCTACAGCATGGTTCAGTCAAAATTAGAGATTTTAAGGTATTAGACAAGATAAAATCATACCTGCTGTTGCTTTGCATTGCTTTGCCCCCCATGGATTTGTCACCCCACTTCCCCTGGGTGATGGAGATGCAAAGGATTACTCAGAGCCCATCTCTACTGAGCAGTGAGAGGTCCCAAAGTGGTTAATTGGTTAATCTCCTGGAACCCTCAAGAGAGAGGCATTCCTTCCTTGGGAAATTAACACCAAATTGGGGATCTCTTCCTGCTTTTATTTTCCAGACCAGGAAGTTACAGAAAAGAACAAAGGTGGGGTTATAGTTTAGCAGTATAGGCTGGTAACTTTCAGTGAAACAAGCCAGATGACATTCCAGTAAGGCAGTTAAGTGGTCCTATCAACAACAGTTTGATCTTAGCAAACATACCTTCTTAACAGCACTTTCTCAGCATCTTTACACAACAATATATAACTAGTCTGTCTTTGAGCCAGCAACCTGTTGTGCCACAATTCTTATCTTGCAACCAAGACTTATANATGACATTCCAGTAAGGCAGTTAAGTGGTCCTATCAACAACAGTTTGATCTTAGCAAACATACCTTCTTAACAGCACTTTCTCAGCATCTTTACACAACAATATATAACTAGTCTGTCTTTGAGCCAGCAACCTGTTGTGCCACAATTCTTATCTTGCAACCAAGACTTATACCCTGAGGGAAATTTCCTGTCCTGCACAAGGTCAATATTTGAAACTGCAAGTCTCTGGAAAACCAGGCCCTGTGAAGTACATATGCTTTTTTGTATATTCCACAACATGCAAATTATCCCCCAAAGTTTTCCAATGGAGTGACTTATGCTCTTGAACCAGAACCAGTTTGTGCTGGATATGTAATATGCCACCCCCAATCCTTGGTGACATAAAACAACTAACATTCTAAGAGTTGACAATTTTGTGGTAGTGGTGGGAACAGCAGGCAGCTAGGCATATCTATTAATCTTCATTTAGCTAGGTGGGCTGGGTGCTGGCTGGTTTAGCTTGGTTTACTCTGGCATGGTTCATTTCTACTTTAAGAGGGCTTGCACCCTCCAACAGGCTTGCTCGAGTTTGTTCTCATGGTAGCTCCTTAGGGTTCAAGATACTGAGCAGAAGCATATAAGTACTTTGAGTCTTAGGAAAGAGCATGCCATTCCTTCCTTCAAATTCTGTTGGCCTGAGCAAGTCACAAAGCCAGACTAGATTCAAGTGCAAGGTTCTGCCTTGTAATGGGAGGAGTTTTAAAGTCACATTTCAAAGTGGGCAGATATAAGGAAGAATAAAGAATTTTGGCCATTTTTGTAGTTTATCACAGTTTCATATTTACAAAAGATAGTTTTACAATAGGAAGTAGCAAAGCACTAAAAGAAGGAAGGAAGGAAGGAAGGAAGGAAGGAAGGAAGGAAGGAAGGGAAAGAAAGAAAGAAA
>NW_007738664.1:11214-12945 GCF_000696425.1 Galeopterus variegatus | reverse complement strand
TGTGTGTGTGTGCCTGCCTGCAAGTGCCTGACTGTGTGTGTCTGTGTGTTTGTGTGATGTGAGTTTTTTTAAGTAATAGAAATTAGATTTTTTTAAATGTTTGACTAAACACCACTCCAACATTCTACGTCCTCCCACCTTAAAAAAATAAGAGACTAAGATGGTAAGAAATGAGGGGAACACAAATGATAGAAAGTTGGAAACACCAATGGAGAAAGAAATTTGGAGCATAATATGAACAGCTTCCAGGATACAGGAGCCTGTCAAAATATGTGTCGTACAGTGCAGAATGAAACCAAGATAGGTATTTGTTTATTTAAAATTTCTACTACTTCAAGACAAGTGGTAGAGATGAGTACTGAATAATCTTCAGTCTACCCTTGATTCATCTCCGATATAAAAACATCATGTCTATGACAAAAATATCACAATGGACCATCTTCCATGTGATTTTGCTTCTTTTTTTCACTGATTAATATTTCACAGGTTACACCTCTCACTAGATGCATACATTTTCTGTTATTTTCTAATACACCAATGAAAATACATGCTCTGTGCTTCCAGCATCAGTGGCTTTTTACCAAACAAGAATTTCCACTGAGAAAACTTATGGTTATTACCTTAAAAAAGATGTGTTATTTTATTTTTCTGACAGTGGAAGGCCTCTACAAGTCCAAAGTCACAAGCAATTACATACTACAGAGAAGAATAATAGAACACTGCACTAGGATAAATTTTGTGCCCACTTAATTGAAACACTTGCCAAGGAGCTGGGTGAGAGCAATGTATTTCAATCACTCTAAAGAATGGGTAAATGAGACACATTCCTTCTAAATGACACATTTTAGCTGTCTGGAAGCCTATTCACAGTTGTGGGCGGTAGCATAAGTTTGCCACTCTGTTCCTTACAATTGGTCCATTTCAAGCTGTGCTTTGAAGTTGTTTATTCCAAAGAGTCTTCTTAATATTAAGGAAAAAGAAAACGTTTTTAGATGCAGCATACATGCCAATACTTTTTAACTCCTTCTATAATATATATGCATGTGTGAGTATTTCTGTCTCTGTCTCTCTCATTATGTACATAATGTAAAATATGAAACGATTTTATTAATTTTTATATTAAATCAAGTTAACTTAAAGTAGATATTTTTACATTGTAATCCTCAGCTCAGTTTTTATTTTCTGAAAAAACTGGAATATAATGATTGGACTAGGCCAGTAATTCAAAGAGCAAAGAAAATAAATTTGTTACAATAGAAATATTCTTAAGTAAGTATCTTTTTATATTTCTGACAAAATAACCTGACAAAAGAGACATAAAAAAAAGTTAATTTATCCTGAAGAAAGCCAAAATAAAAATAGCAGAAAACAGAAACAGGGAGCACTTGGTTTAATGAGTTATAGGCAGAGTGGCAATATAATTTATCATCCAAACCATGACAGTTTGAAAATGAAAGAGGGTATTATTAATAACTTAGCCAGGACCACAGATATAAACTGGAACTCTCCCAGGCAAACCAGTCCATATGCTTCTTCTGGTCACCCCAGTTGTAGGTTTTCAAATCTAAGACATGTTTCTTTTAAAATGGTATCTTATTGTATTTAGTGTGCATATTAAAATTGTTTTATCTGTCTTACATTTTTTATTTATAGTTACAAAATTATTTAAAGACAAAGGATTAAGATAGAAATGTTAATCTAAAGGATCACAAAATTTACCTATAAGGCAAT
>NW_007738664.1:7926-10436 GCF_000696425.1 Galeopterus variegatus | reverse complement strand
AAAAAAAAAATCTATCTTTTCTGTAATTTTGATGAAATACAAATGAAGAGATCACTTGAATATAACGGGTGGGAAAGCATCCCATGAAGTGTGGGAAACTCTCGATGTCTTCAGAAACCTATTTTGGCTTTATCTCTAAATGTGCTCTTGTCCCCAGTGCATTGGAGGACTTTAACAACTTTTTACATACCTTAAAAAAGCACAATATTTGTAGTTTTATTTGTTTGTTTGTTGGTTTCTTAGCACTCACATAATTCATGTGGGAAATTTGATTACTCTATTTGAAATTAATACCTATAATAATTCTACCTAATTTTTGTGTTTTTTGATGTTTCCATGACCACATCTAGGGAGGTGTACTGGAGGGAGAGTACCTCTTCTAGGCTGAATATAGGATAAGAACAACACAAATATAAAGAAGTGAAGCAATTAAATGATGACACTTTGGTGGAATGCCATTGCTATGGTCTGAATGTCCCTCAAAATTCACACGTTGAAATTTAATTCCCATTGCGGTGGTATCAAGAGATGGGGTACTTTGGGGAGTAATTGTCATGAGGGCTCCACCCTCTTGAATGGATAAGTGCTTTATGAAAGAGCTGGGGAAGAAACTTAGTTCCCATTTGCCCTTCTTCTCTTCTGCCATGTGAGGACACAGCATTCACTGCCTTTTTTTGCCCTATTGCCTTGCACCGTAGGAGAGCATCTAGATGGTGCCATCTGTGAGGAATGGGCCCTCACCAGACACTGAACTTGCCAGTACCTTGATCTTAGACTTCCCAGCCTTCAGAATCATAAGAAATAAATTTCTATTATTTATAAACTACCCAGTCTGAAGTATTTTGTTTTAGTAGCACAAACAAACTGTGACAGCCATTTAATTGCATGTAGATATATTTCAAATCAGTTACTGAAGGTGGGGGCTAGAGGTATGGTTGAAACATTGTCTCAGAGACTCAATTCACAGTAGACAGTGAAAAGAATGGGGGAACAAGTTTCTGAATAATGGTGGAAAACCTTGCTGGAGGATGCCACTAGATTGGAGGATCTAAGCTCAAATATCTAACTTATACACAGGAGCTCATGGATTTTATAAATGTTTCTAGAAGGAGAAGTTCAGAAGGGGTTCAAGAAGTAAGCTTTTGTGGCTTTCATATCCTATCATTACCAGAGGAGAGGGTCTGGGTAAGTCCGAGAGCCAACCTCAACCCACCTGTCCTCTAACCAGGTTCTTGACTCTGCCACAGGAAAGAATTCATGAGCAGAGTCCAAGTAGAAAGTCAAAACAGTTTTAATGTAACAAACAAGAAATATACACTTCACAGGGAAAGTGTGGACTGGCTCCAGAGAGTGAGCAGCAGCCTGCTAAAGGCAGGTTTAACACAAAGAGTACAGAATATGTATTTCACAGGTAGCGTGCAGGTTGGCTCCAGAGAGAATTTACAACAGCCCCACCTTCTTGGATTCTAATTCTGTAGTTTCCTATTCTATACATATTCATACTATCTAAAGAATATTCAACTAAGAGGGTGGTTCCCAGTTATGTAACATAATGTAACATAGCCTTGTGCATGCTCAGTTGGTCTCTTTGGAGTGCGTTCATTGGTCAAATTCCTCCGAATACATTTAAACTGTGCTAGGTGCTCTAGCTCCTCCAGTGCAAGGTCATTTACTGAGCATCCTCAGACACTGGAATTACATAAGTCTGCCTCCGGTGGTCTCAATCTCCATGTTTTGGTGCAAAAAATAGGTGCAACAAGCAACAGTAGCTTGGGATTCACAGTAGGGACCTGAGTCCTAGGGGAGTGGCTTGAGACCCAGCCAGGTGAGTGGCCTGAAACCTGATCCCTGGGAAACTGAGCATTTCTTATCTCACTAAGACTATCTCAGGATGCTTCAAGTTGTGGGAGTGAGCAGAAGCACATTTCTGGCTCTCCTTGTGGTAGATTGTTGTCAGTCATGTTTCACCATCCTGCACAACAACTTGTGTTGTAGAAAATGGGGATCAGGAGGCTAGGAAGCTAGTTTCTAACAACATGCACTGCCTTTTATCTTCAAAACCTGGAGGTTTCTTTGCCCCACTTACATCTTGAAGGATAAAAAAAGAGAATATTTTCCTGTTTTATATGTCGGGATGGTTGTTGTGATAGGTGGGGAGACAGTTGAAGATGTGACACAAAGTAGATATTGTATTATAGGTAATTTCTACTACTTATGTCTCTATCTGTAATCAAAAATACATTTCCTCCTGCCTAGCGTTATTGAAGTTCAAAGTGTATTGCAATATAGTGCAAGAAAATCTTTCTGTGGGCAGCATTTTTAAGAATATACTCAAGTATTTTCTGTATGTCTTTCAGAGATCACATTTCTTTTTTTTTTTCCTTTTTGTCCCTTTTTTACTGACCGGTAACGGGATCGCAACCCTCGGTGTCGCGCCTGCACCGTGCTCAGCCAGTGAGCGGGAACCAGTCTCCACATGGGATCTGAACCCTCAGCGGGAGCGCCACCAC
>NW_007738664.1:0-7525 GCF_000696425.1 Galeopterus variegatus | reverse complement strand
AGTGAGCGGGAACCAGTCTCCACATGGGATCTGAACCCTCAGCGGGAGCGCCACCACACTCCCAAGTGGCACACTCTCCAGTGCGCCACCGGGCCGGCCCCATAGATCACATTTCTATTGGACTTCATACACCCTAAATTTTACCATTGAACAAAAATGGATTATAATTTGTAGAACTGTTAACTCAATAAATAAACTTTTCTCAGTTTGATGCATATTAATTTAACACATATCATAATGTTCTACGTGAGTTTCTGTGAAAAACACAAGGATATGAGATGGTCCTGGTACCAGAACAAATCACTGAGTCTTCCATATTCCCTTGATCTAGATGCACTTTGTCTTATATTAAATATTTGAAAATCTGTGAAAAGTTTGGATTATTGTATGGTTCTATTCTCTTCAATTTATTATTTCGATTAATATGTAAAATCACCATGTAAAAAAGAAATCCAGAGATAATGTATTACAACTGTATGAAGAAGTGGATCAACAAAGTCAGTATTTGTAGTCTCTGTCAGGGTGCTGAAGTTGCCAGTACATATGGAGAATAGTCCTCGGAAAAGTGCTTCCAACTTCTTTTTTTTAAAAAAAATTCTGCCACACTTAAGAAGAAAAGAAAACAATAGCATTTTTCCACAAGCATTGCTCTATAAACTTACATCCAAAAGAAGGTTTGAGCTTCTGTTTCTCTCAGGTGATATAAACAAAAGATGGAGAATATGTGGCATATATTTCTTCAAGTAATTTTTAACTAATGTTCTATAGACTATGGACAATTGGGGTGAACTGTGGTTTTGTTTTTTGTTTTTTTTTTCTTTTTTTTTTAACAATGAGTCTATATGAAAACCTGAAATAAGAATATTTCTTCTTAAAAATTGTGATAAAGCAATTTCAAAGTTTATTATTACTATTTTATTATTATTTTTCAACATTTTCTAACAATAAAGAAACTACATTTTGAGTATCTTCCTATAAATAATTCTGAATGGAGGAACAAATAATTGATAATGTCTGGAATTTCCCCAGACATTCCTTTAGAACTACTTATAGATTCTATATTTCTGTTTGTGCAGAAGAATTAATAATTATAGTAAAAACCATAGTAGGACAAGAAGAATAGTAATAATAGATGAGGTTGCTTCACTAATAGTAGTAATTTGAACAGCTTTTTCTCTTTTTAATTAAAAAAATGCTATGCACTTAATCATAAAGCATCATCCTGTAGCCAGGTTATCAGAGGCTGAGAAAAAGTTGAAATATCATTACAGCCTCAAACTTTATTTTATTCCGAAATTCTCAGCTTAGAAACTTTTTCATCTACCGGTTTTCAAAAACACTTATATTCTTAACAATTATTTTAAAAACATAAAACATACCTTTCCCAAAATGTGGTTTACTCCTCCTTTTCTTTTAATATTTAAATTTGGAGAATAGGTTTTCTGAAACTAACACCTACTAAGTGTAGTTTCCTGGATCCCATACCTCATCTAAGTTCGAAGCAATATTTAATCTTAGATTTGATTTTTTAAAACATTTTTAATAGATTGTTTTTTGCTTAATCAGGCTTACAAAATAATTTCTCCCAAACACACACACACAGGCCCCAAACTCACAATGGCTTACATGCACACATACAAACACACAGATGTGCATACACAGATAATTTGATTGCAGTTAGAAGTGGGGGAATTGAAATGAGAGAGAGAGAGGGAAGCATTATCTGTGGCATACAATAAAGATATAATTAATTATAATATGTGGAAAAATGTAGTAATCCAGAGCTATGTATCTGTATCTGTCACAAATGGATATTGAAGAAAATATGGGCCAATCACAATTTTTGAATAACTTAATATTAATAGGTTGTATTTGAGGGCTATAAAAAGAAAGATGTATTAATAAGTTTGCTGTTATATAGAAAAATTTAGACCACCAATCAATTCCATTTCATCAGAAAATTCAACTAATAACTGGGGGAGAAATACAAGTTGTGGGGCTAAGCAACTTGATTTTCTCAACCTCACAGTAATAATATATCATTCTCCTGGGGTCGTTAAGTAAATAAACTAATATATGTACATTTCAATTGTTTGTATAAAATTGACTAATTCAGGGGATTAAAGGATAACATATGCAAAGCAATATCACAGTATTCAATGAATCTAGATAATTAAATAATATTGATTACCATCTCTTCTGATTCAGTCTAAGAGATTTTCCAAACACATCTCTTTTAGTATTATTAGTAAGTTTCTCTCTCTCTCTCAACTAACATGTTTACAAATTCATAAAATTAGTCTTTGAATAGTATTACATTTTGAGTAGGTGAATTTATTAAACCCATGAGAAATTTTAAGAGCAAAAATGTGTATAATTTATTTAACAAAAATATTAGCATTGGGATTTACAGTTGAGAAATCAATAACACATATGAGTTTTAACTTGCATCTCCTGACAAATAAGGTAAATGTTTCATTATCATTTTTCAGGTAAGAAAGTGGGCTAACAGCTGAAAGAGATTTTCTTAGAGTACTTACAGAAAAGATCAAACAGTAAATAAATGACACAGCTTTCATCCAAAATTGAGTTGTCTGAATCAAAATACTATGCTACTACTCCTACAGTTCTTTTCCTCTTTAAAGTTGGCATTTAATATTTCATCAGAATTTGTCATCATATGTAATCCTACTGGAATAATGTGGTGATTGCAATAAACCTACTCAAGTCTCTGGGGTATTTTTCAAGAAAAGTTCTATTTCATGAGTTAATATTGAGAGAATTAATGGCAGAAAACAATCTTTTTCTTGTCTTTCACACTCTTCCGAGAGATACATTATAAACCATCCATTTGATGCAATTTTTGAATAAGGAGAGTGAATTACCCATCTTGCTATTTTGGGGGACTTCCTTCTGAGTCAGAATGTTACTTATCTGTCATTTAAGCTGCATTTATTAAAAATGTCCATATTTTTCTTGTTGAGTGAGTAATATAAATTGCAATTCTAGAAGCTGTGGACTTAAATTTATTGACCCAACAAGGGAACATTCTAGGCACTCTCTATAGTGGAGAGAGACAACAAAAAATATTTGTATGTTGGGGGATGATCAGGCTATGTAGGAAAGACAAAGCTGGGTCAGGGAAATAAGGGAAATGAGAGAGATGTTATTACACTCTGTTAGTTGATATGAGAAGTCTTTGTTAATGAAAGTGGTGGAAGAGATCAAAGGAAACTAGGGAATGAGCCCAGTAATTATCTTGATCAGAGGAAATAACAGATGTGAAGGCCCTGAGGTAGGAAAATTGTTGGTATGCAACAGGAAAATACAGGAACCCAGTGCACTCAGGACAGTGACAGAATAGCAGGAGAATAGGTCAGTGAAGTTGTTAGAGGCCAGACCATGTCGGGTCTTTTTAAGGATATTTTCTTTAATATTTTAGTAAGATGGTGTCATAAGTTGAATAATGTCCCTCAAAGATACCAAGTTTCTAATCCCTGTGACCTAAGAATGTTTCCCCATATGGCAAAGGGACTTTGGATATGTATTTAAATTAAGAGTCTTGAGATAGGCAAATTATCCTGGATTATCTGGGTAGGTATTAAATGTACTCACGAGGGCCCTTAGCAGAGGGAAGCAGAGGAAATTTTGACACAGAAGAAGAAAGCAATGTAACAATTGAAAGATAATGCTATGGTGCTGACTGTGATTGGGTTAGAAAGGGCGACAAGCCAAGGAATGCAGCTCTAAAAACTAAAAAAAAGCAAGGAAAGGGTTACTCCCCTAGAGCTGCCAGAGGGAAGGGCCCAGCCATGCTAAGATTTCAATCTAATGCAATTGATTCGGGACTTCTAAGCTGCAAATCTGTAAGATATTAAAGGTGTCCTTTTTTAAAACCACCACATTTGTGGTACTTTGTTACAGCAGCCTAGGAAACTAATACCGATAGGATGCTGCTATAGCTTTTGTGGAAAGGTGTGACATAAAAAGGGAGAAAAATCAGTATGTGTGTAAGAGGAGGGGAATCATTTCTAGGAGTGGAAAGAAAATGATGGTATGGAAGATACAAGAAAAATGCCTAAAGAGATATTCTTGATTAGGCATCAGGAGAAGTGATCCTGGAAACAAGTAGAAGAGCTGTCCTACAGCAAAAGCATTGGAGGATGGTGGGGTATTTGGATAGACAGGCAGGGCTTTCAAGAAATAAAAAACAAAAAATGACATAGTGTATACTATTGATTCTTAAGAACTCAGGAAATCTACTAACATGACTAAATCACCAATATAAACATGAAAGCTTGTGATATTTTATTAAATCTTTAAAGTTATCCAAATACTTTTTCATTATGATTGTCTCAATAACCAGATATATAATGATTGAGATCTCAGCTAAAGCCCATAAAAATGTCAATGGCAACTTTCTGTTCTCCCAGTGTAAAATAATTTAGAAATTAAAATTTTATTAGTCATGAAGGTCTTGTTGCTTTCAGTAAAATAAATTTAAGGAGACTTCAATTTTGTCTGACATTGAAAAGGCAGGTACACAAAATATACATACAAGCAAAAACAAATTTAACAGTATTTTTTACCTAAGATTTACAAGAAATTGTACATTTTCTATCTTACATGAGAAGTGTATACTCTAAATGTTCTAAAGTATGGAATTCTGAAGTCAGGCTACCTAAGCTTCTTCCCAGCTCCACCACTATTAGAGTTGTGAACTCGGTAAGTTCTCTGACCTCTCAGTGTTTGCACATGAAATGTGCATATTAAAAATACCTGAGTTATATAATTGAAAGAGTAATTTAGAAAAATGAAGGAACAGAGTAAAGACACAATTAATTTTAGCTATTAAATCAACATATATTTTCTAAGTACCCATGTGCCAGGTTTTTCTGGTGGTATGATGAGTTCCATATTTTTTTTATTGTATGTATTTAAGCATATAACATGATGTTTTGATATACATACACATAGTGAAGTGATTACTAAAGTCAAGTAAATTAATATATCCATCATCTCACATAGTTACCTTTGTGTGTGTGTTAAGACTGTCTAAGATGTACTCTCCTTGCAAATATTCAGTATATATAATGCAATATTATTAACTATAGTCCTTATGCTCTATATTAGATCTTTAGACTTATTCTTCTGACAAAACTGAGACTTTGTATTCTTTGACCTGTATCTTTGACCTATATCTCCCAATTTTCCCTACCGACCCAGCCCTGCTAATCACTGTTCTATGCTCTGTTTCTATGTACTGTATTCGATATTAAAAAAAAAAATGAAGTCCACATATAAGTGAGATCATACAGTATTTTTCTTTTTCATCCAGGTTTATTTCACTTACCATAACGTCCTCTAGTTTCATCTATGTAGTCACAAATGGCAGGCTCTCATTTTTTAAGACTGAATAATATCTATGTGCATGTGTGTGTGTGTGTGTGTGTGTGTGTGTGTGTATCTCACTTCTCTATCCATTCATTGATATGGTTGTTTCCATATCTTGGCTATTGTGAATAATGCTGCAATGAACAAGAGCGTATAGATATATTTACAAGGTGGTGATTTTATTTCCTTTGGGTATGTACCCAGAAGAAGGATTTCTGGATCATATGGTAGTTATATTTTTAATTTCCTTAGGAGCCTCCACACTGTTTCCACAATGGCTGCACCAGTTTACATTCCCACCAACAGTGTGCAAGAGTTCCCCTTTCTACACACCCTCACCAACACTTATCTCTTGTCTTTTTGATGATAGCTATTCTAACATGTGTGAGATGGCATCTCATTGTGGTTTTGATTTGCATTTCCTTGAAGACTACTGATGTTGAATATCTTCTCATATGTCTGCTGGTCATTTTTTAATGTTTTCTTTGGAGAATGTCTACTCAGGTCAGTTGTTCATTTTAAAATCAGATTATTTTTCTTTTTTGCTATGGGGTTATAGAGTTGTAATTCTTTAAGACACAGATCTTCCATTTTCTACTGTGCACAGGACTTCTGTTAGTGGATGTAAAAGATGCACACAAATCATTTTAGAACAAGGCTGTTAATAACAAATTCCAAAAAATAAAAATGTATTAAGAGGGCCGGCCCGGTGGCGCACTGCTACAGTGCGCCGCTTGGGAGCGTGCCGGCACTCCCGCCGAGGGTTCGGATCCATAGGACATACAGTGTAAATTTTTCATATGAACTGAAAACAAGAAAATCTTATTTATGGTGACAGAAACCAGACATGATCAACTATGGAAGGCCAGGCATGAGTGAAGTCTTTGGGTGGATAGAAATATATTATGTCTTGAATAGGTTGTCATTAGTTGAGTGTATATATTTGTCAAAATTCTTTAAATTGTATATTTAAGATATGTACAGTTCAATATATATAAATTTTACTTCAATAAAAAATATCTGTAAAAATAACCTCCTATACTTGAAAAGAAAATATCATCACAATAATCATTATTTTTTCATTATTTACTAACCCACTTGCGAAGCTTTTGCTAATCTGTGGGCTTTTCTTGGCCAGAGATAGTTATATTTTCCTTCCAATCTATACAGTAGCTCTGAGGAAGCTTTGGGCTTTTACTAAAAATGCAAATATTTCTAAATTTATAACAAGGTGAAAAATAATAAATCTTAACCTAATTGCAATCAACTTGTTTCACTTAAGCTTAGATTTCAGAGATACATCATGAAGTCAAATAATTCTAAGAAAACTGTACTTTAAAATAAAAAACTGTACTTTAAAATAGTATTAATTTTATACTACAAAATTATTAAACTATTGAAAAACTATTTCAGCTTTAATATGAGTTTTCTACACTATAGAAATATTTAAATCAAAAGAACCATTATTTATCACATAAAATGCCTTCTTAGCATCTGAATATCCCAGTCCATATGACCATATTTAGCTCATTTTAAGGTTATTTTTGTAAGGTTATCGCCTTTCTTCATTTTTCCTTAATGAAGTAACACTGTATGTAGTTATAAAATCACAATGAAATCACCAGCTGTTTACTTTCAATATTGTTTAAAAATATGATTTTTTCCAGCTCTTCAATGACCAAAACAATGATGTACATGTTTTAAGGATTTTGGACAAACCGAAATTTCTGAGCCTGCATTAGTCAGTCTCATGAGTCCATTTTCATAACAGGAGATTGAAAAAATTACTCAGATCAGCACTCATTTTAGAAGGAGAGTGTGCATACCTTAATACTTACATTTCAACTATTATACATGAAGATTTGTATTTGTACAAAGATAAATAGCTATGCATACATGCATATACATATACATGTATATGTATTTATGCACACATCACACATAACACACACGTCTATATTTAAACATGTTAATAAGTATGTGGCTTATCTTTACAACATTGACATTGTTTACAGACACAGAATATGGAAAAATCGTTTACATTAGACTGCTATTTATTATTTCCAGATAAAAAAGCATCAAATCACTTTGGAGTAAATTTTCTATCTTTTTGACAGAAATTAGTTGGGTG
>NW_007738663.1:0-42208 GCF_000696425.1 Galeopterus variegatus | reverse complement strand
TTCAGAGATCTGAATTTTATTAATAAAAACAGTAGTGGTTGGGCCGGCCCCGTGGCGCACTCGGGAGAGTGCGGGGCTTGGGAGAGCAGTGGTGCTCCCACCATGGGTTTGGATCCTATATAGGGATGGCCGGTGTGCTCACTGGCTGAGCACGGTGTGGGTGACACCACACCAAGGGTTGCGATACCCTTACCGTTCACGAAAAAAAAAAAAAAAGACAAAAACAAAAAAACCAGCAGTGGTTGTTAATTTTGTGCCTTCACTGTGCAGGGACTTTATCTAAATTCTGCTGAATGCTAGCAGCCCTTCTGACATGTGGCAGCCATTATCCTTGTTTTACAATGTAGGAAAGTGAGACTTAAGAAGGCTAAATCATTTGCCAAATGTTACTAAGCTACTCAGTGGTAATGCTGGGCTTTGAATCTGGGCCCATCAAGAATGGAAGACAGCGTGGGCTCCTCTTTCAGACTTTCTCCTTGGTTCTCAAGTCTATTCACACCCATCCCATGTTATCTGCTAACAACCCAGAGCAAAACCTCTAAGAAGATGAAATTATATTCAGAAAGGTAAATCTTGGGTTGGCCAGTTAGCTCAGTTAGAGCATGGTCGAGGTTTTGGGTCCCTGATCTGGCCAGCTGACAAAAAATAGAACAAAATAACTATAAAACTTCAGAAAGGTAAACCTTTTATAATGGTCAGACAGTGACACTAAGCACATGTGGTCAGGACTGCTACCTAGTTCGTCATTCTTGCAGGGCTGACTTCATGTGTGTGCCAGCCAGAGCAGATACGTAGGGTCACAGGCTCAGAAGAGCCCCAGGCTTGGCTTAATGCTCTGCTGTCATTATCTCAAACTTCACAATGATTTTACCCTTGAACTTGAGTTTTATAAGTGAAGTCTGACGGGGCAATGACACATGTAAGTGATCAGAGAAGATATGTACAATGTCATACCTGTTGTTTATTGCGACCCCATTCACATAGAGTCCACACCAAGCCCCGTGAAGACGGAATTCCGGTGGATCCACAAAGCATGCAAATCCAATGAGACTCAAAGCCAGTGCCAAGTAAATGTGTTCTGAAAGCCACCTCTTCCACTGAGTGTTGGTGTGATGTGGTTGTGTTGAGAAGTGGAAAAAAAATTGTTTGTGTTGTGCAGTGTTTTCATTCCTCTGGTAAGAACAAAATATATATGCATGTATGACCTGCAAAATACAGATTGTGTAATTCTGATGCTTCTGCACTTACATTTAAAACTGGCATTGTACTTATAAAAAATGAATGGTAAAATTTGAGCTGATGATCTGGAATTTCCACTATGCTCTACTGATAATGACATTAAATAGAGAATTAAAAGCACCATGACAAGTTGAGAGAGAGACTGTGACAGAGGAAAAAGTTTTCTATTTTGGTACTTTTACTGGCACCTTTTTTCCTGCTCTCCAGCCAGGGGGCCCACATTTTCATTACATAGTCAGCCCTGGTCCCTTGTGAAAACAGCAAACTGAGACTTGGAGAGGGCAGCAGCTTGCCCAGGTCTAGGAGAGAGTAATCACCAAAGTGGCCACATCCTGAGCTGTTCCTGGTAGCTGGACTTGGGGACACAAGGAAGCACTGAGTACTTGGGCAGTAGACCCCTTTCTATGGACTAGTTTAGCCAGTGGTAGAGAGAAGAAAAATAGACAAGGACCTCTCTTCATTTCTTCTGCTTCTCCTCCTATGTGTGTGCAAACTTATCCCTGTCTGTAGACGAACTTGAGGAATGGTGAAGAAGGACTGGATGAAGAGACTTAGAAATATATGCACCTGTAAGTTGTGTGGTTGTGGGTTCATGTTGCTGCTCTTCCCCTTTTAATTGTGAGACCTTGGGCATCTGCTAAAATATCTCTCAACTAGAACCATTTGTCCTATGGTTCTTCATCTTCTAATCAGTGTACCTCCTCCCTGAATCTTTACTTGATCCTACCTGGTAAAACTGGGATATAGAGAATTCAGGTATATTGTCAAGCACCTATACCTTAATCTGAAATTCACATCTATCCATTGTGTTATATTGTTTCAGTCCCTCAAATATCTCATTCTTTTTCCTGCCTCAGGACCTTTGCACATGCTGTTTCCTGGACAAACCCCTTACCCCACACCCCAGCTGGCCTCCCAAAGCAGCTTCCTGCTAATCCTTCAGTCCACAACTTCCATGCCTTCTGCATGAAGGGACTTTTCTTGACCTCTGTATCAGTCCATTTTCTGTCGCTTAAATAGAATACCTAAAACTGGGTAATCCATAAGAAAACAAAATGTATTTTTTACAGTTTTGGAGGCTGGGAAGTCCAAGGTTGTGGGGTGGATTGGTGAGGGCATTCTTGGTGGGAACTC
Organism: Galeopterus variegatus; assembly: GCF_000696425.1. Lineage (NCBI taxonomy): Eukaryota > Metazoa > Chordata > Mammalia > Dermoptera > Cynocephalidae > Galeopterus > Galeopterus variegatus. The sequence goes on along the minus strand of NW_007738663.1, from coordinate 39,835 downwards.
TTTATAAAGTCACTGGAGACACAGGATATCATATGGCGAAAGCTGAGGAAGAGTGTTTCGACACTTTCTTCCTCTCCTTAAAAAGTCCCCTCTCCTTATAGAGTCCCTGATAATGCACTAAACCATTAATCCATGAATGAATTAATCCATTCATAATGACAGAGTACTCATGATCCAATCACTTCCCAAAGGCTACCTTTCAAATACCACAGTCCAATTTCCCACTCTCTTACTGTTACAATAGGGATCAATGAGTTCTAGGAGAACATTCAGTCCACAGCAACCTCCCATTTGAAGGTGGCCCTACTGCTCTTCTTTCTAGTACCTTGCTCTCTTTCCTTCATAATGCCCATCACATTTTAAAATTCTACATTAATTCCTTAATTTATTGGTTAATGTCTCCCTTCCTCTATAAACTCTACAAGGATAGGGAAAGTGTAGTTTTCACCACTAAACCACCATTACCTGGCTCCATGTCAGGTGCATAGTGGGTACACAATAAATGTTTTGGGGGTTCATGTTTGAACAAATTAAAGAGAAGCTATAAGTACGGTAAGAGAAAGGAGAAAGAGCTGGGGAATGCAGAAATGCTAATTCTTCATGAGTGAGGGTAAAGATGGAGGGGGGTGGTGGCAGATTTTTGAAGGGCAAGAGAGAAAAGTGCCTGAGCACATCTGTGAAGCTGTTGTGTGCTCCAGGGCTGGACCATTTCTGTAGCTGCTTGAGCTGTAAAGGGGGTCCCTAGTGAATGTGGCCCTCCCTGCAGCATGCAGTTGCCGTGGAGGCCGAGGCCCAGCTGGAGCTTGTCCGAGGCCTTGTAGGTGGAGCCTGCAGCATTTTTCTTGCCTGGATGCTGGCAGCTCTCTGACTTCAAAGCTGGAACACGCTGACCCGGAACACTGTGACCTTTGGCACAATTTTCTCTGTTTCTTCTGCTGCTCGCCAGGGAGGAAGGAGGGAGCTCAGCTCCCTTGCACCAACTCTTGCTTCCTGGAGGACAGGTTTCCCTGGGATTCAGAGACTGGAGGAAAGGAGAGACAGGGGAGGGCCAGTGCAGCTGCCCTCTGAGCATCAGGGGATCCAGATAGGTTCCATCGTACTCAGAATTTGGCATTTTGGTAAATCGTGTGCCAGCCTATGAGATTTTCTCTCCTCAGGCTGCAGCTCTGAGTGGGTGGAAACCATTGTGGGAAGTACCTGCCTAGAATCTGAAAAAATGAGAGTGGGGCCATCTCCTGCCTGACAGCACTAGCCATCCAGCCGCCCGAGTGCCTTCTGATGATGGTGAGTCAAGATGGATTCTGATTTAGGTAACAGTTATTAAGGGCTCCCTAAGCCTCAGTTTTCTCATTGTTAAAATGGAGTTAATAATAGAAACTTCCTAGGACCATTATGAGGATTGGAGCTAATGTAGGTAAAGTGCCTAACACAGTGCCTGGCATGAGGCAGCAGGCAACCAACAATTAACAGCTGCCATCACCATCATCAGAGTTACCATATTTTTTACTAGGCTACCTTATCATATATCATCTCTTTTATCCTTATGGGTTGACATAACCCCTTCTTAGCTGAGGGAACTGAGTCTGGGAGGCTATCAAATGACTCCCCTGGTCACATTTCTAATACATGTTCAAATGGAGGCACAAATCCAGGTCTGTCCCACTCCATCTTGGGGCTTTTCTTACTTTTATTTTATTTTATTTTATTTTTGCCTTGGCCTTTCATTCCCTGAGCAATGAAAGTAGAATATAGTTTATGTTGTTGGCATGTGCAGAAGGCTTATTATTCTCACTATCACCATTACTATCAATAACAAAGAATAGAGAAAGCTGCCGACATTTGTAGAGGACTTTATAGTTTATAAGGAAACTTCACCTATGTTGTCTTTTTTGGAATCCATAGTCCTGCCTTTGTAGATGGAAAAATCTAGAAAGTATTGAGACAGTGACTTCATGGGGATACTTCCCTCTGGGTTAAGACCTTATGTGCATGTTCCAGGGAGTGATTAGCTGATTCCTGGGATACGTACTTATGTGACCTGCTTTAATCTCAACTCTGCCATTTATGGGTCCTGTGACCTCATCCTTCTGTGTCTCTTTCTTCATCTATAAAATGGGGATAATTATAACAATATGAGACAGTATATAAAAACTGCTTATCACAGTGTCCAACACAGAACAGCTTAATGAATAATAGTTATTATTATCAGGCTAAAAAATACCCATGTTCTCTCAGCAGCATTTTTTCTGAAGTAGTAGAAGCTGAGTAAAATTAGGCTGAAAAATGCCAAGTTAGAGAATACCAAGGAAGCCTGTGAATACTGGCAAGATTGGGCAGGATCCCAGTGTTTTAGGATAACCAGAAATAGCAGAGCCCAAGGGTGTGGTTTTGGTTCAGGACCAAGGACAGTACCCAACTTACTCCCCTGCCCCTTCATTGGGACACTCTATGCCTGCAGGGTCTGAGGAAGAAGTCCATTACCTCAGGGCTTCCCTGTTCTGTACCTGCCACAAATCTCCCTACCTCTCTGCACCTGCCCGTGCCATTCTTCCCACCTAAAATGCTCCTCCTTGTCTTATCATGAAATATTTCTAACACAGCAAGAAGCATGGGAATATAACAATCACCTTTGTGCCTACCACTCAGTTCTAACAGATGCTGACATTTTGCGACAATTGCTTCTGATCTTTTATTTTTTTCTTTTAAATGAAACTCGGCAGAGGCAATTGTAGCTCCTTCTGTGCCCCTCCCCTTCAATGTCTCTCCTTTCTCCCCAGAGGTGACCATAGGCCTTCCTTATCTTTTTCCTTTTACCATTTCTGGTTCCCTTCCACTCATCCAAGTCCTCCACATTTTTTAAGGGCCAGATCAAGGAACTTCTCTTCTAGCTCGTGATGACATTTTTTTTTGCAGATCATCATTGTACTTAATTTTGGAGGGCTTTCTGTGATTTATTATTTATCATCTTAACCATTTATTAAACATATGCTGAACAGTCCCTGCTTAGACTGCTTAGACCCCCAGCACTCTTCTACTTCTTGGACTTGCAAAAATGTGTTCTGCATGGTCCCTGTCTCCAAGAGCTCACAGAACATAACATGTGGGTGAACAGTACCTTGCAGTGAGAAGGAAAGCCTGTTGGGAAAGGGATCTATCTTCAGAAGTCTGTTGTAGGTTTTGCACAGGAATTAGATCTCAAATGAACACTTGGGGCCTTGCAATCAGAAGACTGGAAATGGTGTGAAATAGGAAGTAAGGTGGGTGTGCCTGTGACATGTCAGGCCTTGCATAAGGCTCTTTAAATATATGACCTTATTTCATGTTCCACAAACCAGAGATATGAGCATTACTACCTTTTATAACAGACATAAAGTCAAGGCTTGAGGATCCCCCAGACCTGGTCAGAAATGCAATTCATATTTGAATTGTGGCTTTCTAATGCCAATATCTATATTTATCTGGCTCCCTCTTTATACCATGAACGACTTGAGACAGAGACTGAACCTAACTCATCTCTGTTTCACAGACCCAGCACTGTCTCTTATCAGATATTGGACTTATGCAAATGTATGCTGTGATAGATCTTTGGGTCACAAGGAAGCAAGGACACATGGGCAGTGCCCTCAAGGAGCTTACTGTCTAGGTGGGAAGGCAGGCTCTGCGATGTATGCAGGATAGCAGTGCCACCTGAGAGTGGAATTGAGAGTAGAATGAGAGTGGAATTCCACTCTCTTTGCTGGTCTTGCCTTTTAATTGCATTAGGCCAAACCACCTGGGGACAGAGCATTTCCTCAGGACCCTTGCATGGCTGCAGCCCAGTCTGGCTCTCTTCCCCCCGAGGTATGACATTCCTGGCTCCATCCCTGGCTTCTTGATTTGCACCATTTCTCTGTTGCCCTTCAGACTTTGGACTCAAAGTTGCCACAAAGGTTCTGATCTTTCCTTTCCCTTTGGTGTCCCTTGCTGTCTGGGTGAGAATCTACTGCTCCAACCTCAGGTAGCCCATCAGCTGAACCAGCCTCAGCACATGGCTATACTCTTTCCTTCCCTTCACTGCCTCCAAACTCAGGAGGATGTGGCTTCAGATGTATGCTAACCCTGAATGCCCCAGTCAAGAACCCATGTCTTCTCCAAAACAGAGTGCGGGGCAGAGGCTCTTAGCTTCTGGGTGGCACCTTGGCAGACTGATGAAGCCCATGGTTCCTCCTCAGAGTAGTGATTGTCAATGCATAAAAATAAAATACATGGGATTCCAAAGGAAAGTAGTTATATTGAGAAACAGTTATGGAACACTATGTATACATTACTGTGTTCATTATCCATTACTGAGCAACAAACAGCATATTAGAGCAACAGACACTTCCTATCTCACAGTTTCTGTGGGTCAGGGGTCTGAGAGTGGCTTAGCTGGGTCCTCTGGCTTAGGGTCTCTCATGAGGCTGCAGTCACCTTAAGATGGACTGTGGATGGATCTGCTTCAAAGCTCACTCACATGGTTATGGGCAGGATTTGATTTCTCTTGGGATGCTGCACTGAGCTACCCAGTGATTGCTGGCTGGAAGCTGCCCTCTCCAGTCCTTGCCTCATGGCCCTCTCCATGGGGCAGCTCACAGTGTGGCAGCTGGTTTCATCTGAGCGAGTGAGAGGGAAAGTGAGTGTGAGCAAGGCAGAAGCCACAGTCTTCTGTCACCTCGTCTTGTACATGACATCCCCTCACTTTTGCCCTATTCTTTCATGAAAAACAAGTTACTGGGTTCAGCTCACACTCAAGAGAGAAGATTCCACCAGGAGGTGGGGTCACTGATAGTCATCTTAGAGGCCTGACTTCTGCAAGTATTGTATGTGCTTATTTATGAAGGCATCAGAGAAGTCTAGCAGAGGTCCTGTGACTAACAAACTTTGAAGTAGACATGAGCATAAGCTATATTTTAAGGCCCCTGCAACATCTCGCATAGGATACAAAATTGTCTGTGATTTCTGTGGATGACAAAAATCACAGACACCGCTAATAACACATGGTTTGTTGCCTACATTCACAAGTGATAGAAATGCTAAGTTTCAGTGACACGTGAGTGAAAATAAAGCTGTATTTTTTCCTTATCCAAATTCACAGACTTTCAGAAGTCTGTCCTTTGATCCTAGCAGAGTCCATGGACCCAAGTTAAGAACCCCTCCTCAAGAGATGGAAAGCAAGCAGAGATGACTTATTGGTTGACCACAGACAATGTGGACTGCCCACTCTACAAAATCTAGCTCGCTCAGAGCTACAAGATGTCCTATGAGGATTTATGACAGGGCCGAAAGTTAGTGGGGTCACTGCTGTACAGGTTCTTATTCTCAGTCATACATGTCTATAAAATCTATTTTTTCTTATGTATCCTAAGGTGATCAGGATTTAAGATTAGACTCACATTAATCAGATTCGTAAGAGGTGGATGTATAATACATATTTTATTCCCTCAAACACTAATCCACTCAGTCACTCATACAGTCTTTCGTTCTTTCAGATACATTATTAAGCACACATTACTGGCCACTACTGTGTGCCAGGCACAGAGTTATATGCTGGGCCAAGAGGTCTCTTAAACAGTGGTTGAAGACATAATCACTGGCCTCCAGGAGCTCACAGTTGTTCACAGTGGTCATTGACTTCCCTTTTCCCCCATGACATGTGCATGACCACGATCTTTACTCTAGGGAGAACTATTCTATTTCCACCCATTCCTGTACTAGCCCACTTCCATATGGAAATTTCTGCAATCTCAGAAGAACTGGGGAGGAAGCTTTCATCCTGGCTTGTTCCTCCCAATGAAAGAATGTCTTTCAGGGTCTCAGTTCCTATCTTTGCCCTAAGACTGCCCACTGGAACAGGCCTTGCCCTGAGTCAGTGTGATTGAAGAGATGAGGGAGAGAGGAGGGAAGGAAGGAAGGAGGCCTGTGGTTTTCAAGCTGCAGCTGGGGAGAAGAGGCTGGAGTGGGAAGCCTATTTTGCATTAATTTCTAAGCCATGTCCTCCAGTCCATATGTACCTGCACAGGGCAAACAGTTTATCCCTACCCAACTCTCAGGTCTACGGCTCAGTTGGAGGGGAGAGGGTATAATAATTGCCAACATTTTACATCCTCGCATGGCTATATCCAGAGTGACACACAATTCCCCTGCTCTAGCCACAACTTCACGCCTTTTTCTGTCCCATGCAAGAATGTCATTATTAAGGCCATAATCCACTTTAATGGGTCTTTATTCAACAAATATGTATTAAGCCTCTATTATGTGGCAGGCAGGGAGCTACATGCTTTGGATTGAGGCAAGAATAATACCAAGTTCCTGCTCTCATGGAGCTTACATTCTGCAGGAAAGAAACATGTTGCAAGCACATAAACCCAGATCTGGACGAGACCCTGGAAAGCGCTTTAGAAAAAACAGATCACAGCTGGCGTTAGAATAACTAGGCAACACTCTTATTTGGCAAAGTGGCTAGGGAGGGCCTCTCTGAGAAGGAAGCATTTGACCTGAGACCTTTATGACGGGAACGAGTTGGGCAGGTAGAGGTTGGGCAGAGAATATTTCAGGCAGAGAGAGCTGCCTGGGCCCTGAGGCTTTGCATGTCTGGAGAAAGAGAAAGAGAAAGTTTGCATAATTTTACTTAATTGTGCTCAAAGAAAAATGCATGTGATATTACTGGTTTGGTGTACAAGTGGTATGAATGCATACATAGCTACTATAATAATGTTTCTTTTTGTGTATATACCTTAATGATCTTACCTACCACACTTAGGGAAAACAGATCACTTCTTGGGCCATATGAGAGAACTCAGGGACAATTCTAGAGAGTCGAGTATCTACCAGCCTCAGTGACTGTCTTTCTAGAACAGGACTGGATAATTCCTTGCCTCAGTCTTCCTTTTATTCTAGACTCTACCACCACCTGCTTTAGTTGATCCACTTTCTCATCAGTTTGATATACCTTAGAGTTTTAAACAATTTATGCACAGGGCAACCTTCGTGAAACCTCATTCAAAGAGACTTCTGGTTTCTGTAAGGCTCTGTTCTTTCTCTCTGTCCTTGGTGAGATTCCCTAATCAATGAGGACTTCTGAAATATTGTGAATATCCACCATTTATCAAAATTTTTTTCTCTGGCTGTTTCCAAGTTTCCAGCCAGGGAGCCAGCTGTGCCCAGGGCTTCCTCCTCTGCCCTGCCTCTCCCTGCTGCCTAGTTGAGCCATACTCGATCCAGCTTGTGGGTCTTCCTGCCCTCCCTCCCCTCCAAGTCTCCTTTGGTCTCAAATGCTGAGGAGCTTAGAAAGAGGACCTAAGAAGGGGGCTTTCTGGTGGGCATCAGTGAATCACCAGCAAAACCACTGTTGGGACAGGCCAAGACAGGTCCTTCTGGCCATCTGGTGAGTCACTACTGGGGTGGGGGGTGAGTGGACGGATTGTCATCCAGACAGATAATGTGTCAGTCTCTGTCCTCTGCCTGGCCCTGGATATCAAAATAGCCTGCAGCTCCCTGCATCTGGGCCCATTGCAGGCATTAGACCCAACTCTATGAGAAATTTAAGCCAACAAGGAGGGCAGTAAAGCCCTGTTTTCTAGGAGGCTGAACTGAAGTTGAAATATTTTAACAGTGATATTTAAGATAGGCTTGTTCTGCTGGTCAGCAAGCACCTAAGCAATGTCATGCTAGCTCAGGCCCACCCTCTCCACGAATATAAATGCTCTACTTTTCATCTGAATGTGTTCTCGTTATTAAGGTCTCGTTTTCATGTGACAGTGAACGATGCACAGCAGATGTGGACTGCCTTCCACAGGGCAAAGAATACCAACAGCTTCTGTGAATCAAGCACCTGCTATGCTGGGCACTTGGAAGACACGATCTCATTTAATTCTTACACATTCTGCAGTAGGTATTGCTCACTCTGTGATACAGGCCATGAAACTGAAGCTCAATTTCCCCTGCTTCTCACAGGTAAGTAAGGGTAAACTGACGGTAGAGTAAGGGGACCATATCATTCATCATCCAAACCAGGGCATTTTTGAGAGTAAAGGGGGAACTATTAATAGTTTCACCAGGCAACAGATTTGAAGGTGGGATATCCCAGCAAGCCAGAACATATGGATGCCTGAGTTTTGAGCCAGAGTCTTTTTGGCTCCAAAGCCCGTTTTTTCCCATTCACCCAGTTGGCTCCCAGGAAGGAACAGAGAAACTTGAATTCAGCTCTCGCATTCTCTTGTGATGCTTTTGCTTGCTGTTTTCTTTCCCTCTCTTCACATCCTGGGATACTGGAATGAAGCCCAAACCTCTGTGCCTCTGAGAATCTCCATGAGGGCTTCCGATGTGCTTCCAGGTGTGGGTACTCCCTGGATATTACCCAGAGGACACAAAGTCACTCTTGTTCACCATTGTGTCTCAGTAACTGACATAGGGGCATGCAGTAGATGCTTAATAAATGTTCAGTGAATGAGTTAATGAATGAATCATTGAATAAATGAAATTATGTACAGAGGCAGGCAAGGATGAATGCTCTGTGTGTTCGGGGAATATCAATGAGTTCGGGAGGTCCAGCAAATAAAAAGAAATGAGAAATGGTGAGCAGGCGTGCATCTGCCAGGCTGAGTGCTTTCATCATTAAGGCAGAGCCACCAAAGACTCTGAGCAGGAAAGTGACATGATTCGATTTGCATTTTGGAAAGAACCCTCCCATGGTTGTGTTCCAGGTTAAACCCACAAGAAACTAGACATTGAAGGTATTAAAACATGTTTTCAAAAGGGCTACTGAATGCCCAGCATAATATAACCTTTTACATATTTGAGAAACCTCCAAGTTGGGGTCAGTGCCACCTTAGCTCAGAGTCAGCCTCTGGGCACACCCTCTGCACAGTAATTGGTCACCTCAGCAGAGCACCTATGAGCCACTCTTTCAGGGGAGTATTTCCTCTGTTTGTTCTCTGGCTTCTTCCCCAGTATAGGTAGTTCTGTCATGTGGGTGGCTGAGTATGTAGGAGCGGCCCACCAGGCACAGGAAAGTGAGGAGGAGTTTCTGCAGCTTCCCTTATGAAAAGGATCTGCCATAGCAGATCCATTCCCTGGGATTCTTCCTGACACCATTCGCTGTTCGTGACCTCCATGATGTCGGAGGGCCTGGACACAGTGCCACAGCTTTCCAGCTGGGGACAGGGTGCATGAGGGAGTTTCAGACACGGGTGTTTCCCCAGGCAGGGCTGCGGTTACTATTGCTCCACCAGGGTAGCTCAGGGGACCTTGCTCTTTGCAACCCTATGTGCTGGGGCTTCCCGCAAAGCTTTGCCCTGTCTGGCTGGGAGGCTGCAAGGTGGTGTAAGATGAAAGACACTGTTCACACTTACGATGACTGGAATGCTCTTTATACAAACTCGGTGATGTGGAGACCAATTCATAAGCACTTCACGTCCGACGATGAGTGGTGGGTCCCCCGTATTGACCCTATAAGCAGCTTCCCTCAAGGGACAGGCAGCTTCTGTGATGGTCTTGGACCAAAGTGGGGTGAGGGTGTCCAGGTTTAGTGGTACCTGAACACACACTTCTCTCTCTGTGGCCAAAGCCTGTGTCCTGCCTCCAACCTCATTCCCCACCTGCCCTGATCCTACCCTCCCTGCTCATACCATCCCCCAAACCTTCCTTATGCCCCAGCCCTCACCTCATCCCTGTCGCACAATTCTGACTCATCTCCAGTCTCTACCTCTACACGTTCATTCCACAAGCACTTATGCAGTATTCGCCAGGCTTTTCCCCAAGCATTTCACGTGGATACTGTAAGTCAACCCTCCAGCTGTGTCAGCAACTTCCCAGCAGACTTCTGTTGTATCTCTTTTTTTTTTTCCTTTTTGTCTTTTTTCGTGACCAGTAACGGGATCACAACCCTCGGTGTCGCGCCCGCACCGCGCTCAACCAGTGAGCGGACCGATCTCTATATGGGATCCGAACCCTCGGCGGGAGCACTGCTGCGCTCCCAAGTGCCGCACTCTACCGAGTGCGCCACCGGGCCAGCCCTGTTGTATCTCTTTTGCAGAACGAGTCACAGCACACCCCCACTTGCAAAGAAAGCTGGGAATTCTGATGTTTGGCTTCCCAGCACCCATATGAGAGGTGGCTATGGGGAAGAATGTTGGAAGAGGCTTTGATAGTCAATCAACAGTGTTTGCTTCACACCTACCATAGTCATCCCCATTTTGCAGATTAGGAAACTGAGTCACATGGAAGTAACTTGTTCAAGATCACCCAGCCAGGATTGATGGAGACATAATTAAACTCCCAAACTGACAACTTCTGCATGTAATGACCAGCCTTCCTGTAGAGATCCTCATGGAAAGAGGGAGGGGTGGATGGATTCATGATAAGAAGTAGACAACTGACAGTAGCCAATTGTCTTGGGGAGAGCAGAATCAAGGACAACCCAGGATTCTGCCTGATATGGGATGGGATATACCAGAGAATTACTTGGGAAAGTAAATAATAATATCGAATTATTGAGTGAGTTTTGTGTGCTACTGTCTTTATATATTGGTTCTAAATCTGATAATAAGTTTGTATTATTATTTTCCTTTAAAAAATGAAAAAATTGAAGCTCACAGAGATTATGTGATTTGCCCAGTGTCATAGTGGTGGTAAATATAGGTGACAGCTGAATATCCATGGGTCTGGGTGGCTTCAACATCCAATCAGTGGCTGGGCGCTGTTTCCCTGCGCCTTCGCACAAGGCAAATGAGAACGGGAGGACACTGCATGGCTTCTGTGAATCGTGTGTTGTTGGAATTCCTGTCCTTCCTTGACCCAGATTTGTAAACAGAGGCTGTGGAAACCAAAGTACACACGGGCAGCTGCAAACAAGCTGTCTGACGAGGAGAAAGTCGAATGTGTTGCTGGTGGGTGCACGTCTGCCCGAGGCGTCTGTTGAGGACTCTGGCTGTCTCCACGGCCGAGCCGCCTTGGGCCCCATGGTCTGCAGATGGCCACAGAGGATCTCCGCAGCAGCCCAGGCGGGCTGGGGGCAGGGTGCCAAAGGGGCTGGCGCAGCTTGCTGTTGCTTCTTCTAGGCTCATGGCTGAGTCTTTTTAAAGGGCAGAGGGGAGGATAAGAAAAGATATGTCATGACTTGGAACTAGAATGTCCCACTTTGATAACAGCGATCATTTACTCATTCATTCAAGAAACATTGGGCTAGCCCCTTCAGTGGGACAGGCCTTGTCCTAAGTGTTGGGGATACAGCAGGCATTAAAACAGAGTCCCCGCCCTCAGGGAGCTTTCTGTTTATTGGATAGAGACAGACGATTCGGAAAGATGCATATAAATGTATAGTATGTGCTCTAAAAAAGAAGTGAAGCAGGGTAAAGGGACAGAGGATGAGAAGCCAGAGAAGACTTCTCCAGCGAAATGACATTTGAACAGAGACCTGGACCAATCAAAGGAGCAGGCCGAACAGCTGTCTGCAGCCAGCACGTGTCTGGCAAAGGGAACAGCAAGTTTAAATCCCCAGGAAGAAAGTGGGCCTTTGCTGCACGACGCCGGGGAGGGTCTGGCAGCTGTGGTGTGGGAACAGGTAAAGGAGCTGAAATGTTTAGGACAGAAAAGGGGAGACATACGAGGGACAGTGCAGCCCCCCTCATGTAAGGGATTCAAATACGGAGGAAAAAGAAGAGTTCTGGGTGACGCCAGAGATTGGAAAGCAAGACCAGCTGATCAAAGTTGTCGGAGGCCAACTTCAGTTCCCCGAAAGGTACGTTGAACAATGCCCAAAGCATCGGCTCTGAATTCATTTGTTTAGATATTTAGTGAGAGCTTACTATGTGCTCAACAAATTTGTGTGTGAGCAATTTGATTTTTTGAATCGATTTTGTTTGAATCGTTATTTAAATAAAATCCATATGTTGCAATTGGTTCATATGTCTCTTAGGATTATTAAACCACAGATTCTCCACCCTAGCCCTGTGTTAGTTTGCTAGAGTTGCCATAGAAAAGCACCACAGACTGGGTGGCTTGAGCACAGAAATTTATTTTCTCACAATTCTGGAGGCTGGAAATCCAAGATCAAGGTATTGGCAGGGTTGGTTTCTTTTGAGACCTTCTCCTTGACTTAAGACCTGCTGTCTTCTCCCTGTATTTCAGCCCGGTTCTCCCTTTATGCATATCTGTGTCCTAATCTCTTCTAAGAACACCAGTCACATTGGATTAGGGTCCACTCTAATGACCTCATTTTAACTTAGTTACCTCTTTAAAGATGTTAGTTCCACATACAATTATGTCCTGAGGTACTGGGGGTCAGGGCTTTGACATATTAATTTTGGGGGACACGATTTAGCTGATAACACCCCTTTTCTGCACATTTTTTTTATTGGTGAAACTGAGTTTTTGCTCTGTCTGGATTTTTCAGATTGTCTCCCTGTGGTTCGCTGTATTTCCTGTAAATGATACTTAGATGCTTGATTGGATTTAGGTTTAATTTTTCAGGCAAGAAAACTACATTAGGTGGTGGTGTGTACTTCCATCAGGAGGCAAATGGTATCTGGTTGTCTCTCTTCCTGTGATGCTCAAACAGTTTTCAACAAGAAACTTAGCTAAGTAGGAACTATGATGCACCCAGAATATTTGGATGAGTGCTGCTTGTATGGATGGCCTTCAGACACCCCAAGAGCCTGACATGCCCTCTGAATCAAACCAAGATTCAAGCATATCCAACATCATTTTAGTAGCTACTATTTTATGGGGTACTTATTTTGCATATATCATTAAATTTGTAAATGAGATGAGACTGTAATCTGGAAAAGAATCCTACTAATTCACCATGCAGAGGAATAGAAATTTTACAGAGTGGCAACTGGGTGGGAAGAAAATATCCCAAGGCACTCAGATCTAGGTTTGGATCCTGGTCCTGCCCTGCCGCATAAGAGAATGTGATCCTAGCCAAGTTGCTTAAAACCCTGAGCCTGCATTTTTTATTGGTGTAATGTGTATTAAATTCCCCTGTTCAAAATTTGCTTCAGTTGTCACCTTCCCTCAGGTGACCTCCTCCTTCCCTTCTTCTTCCTGCTTTGATGCCCAGCTCCCTCTAGGACGCCCCTCTCTCCGGACACTAACCTCCAGCATGCACCTTGCTGGGCTTTGCTATTGTTTGTCTCCCCACAGACTACGAGCTCCTTTAAGGTCAGTACAGTGTCCCTGTAACTGTTTTCAGGACAGTTGCTTGTCCATAGTAGGTCCTCAAGCAAATTTTTCAATGACAAAAGGCTTATTCCTGAGGAGTATTGTGAATCAAGGCTACAAACTAGAATGGCCAGGAAGTTTTTAACAATTACTGATACTCCAGGGTTCCACAATAGGCCAATTGAATCTCTGAGGGTACTTTGGGGAAAAGATGTTTTAAGAGCTCTTCAAGTGATTCTAATGTAAAGCCAGAGTTGAAAACCACTCTAGCTCAGTGGTTCTCAAAGTGGTCCTCAGACCAACAGCACTGGCATCAGTCTGGAAATTCGTCAGAAATGCGAATTCTTGAGTTCCACTCCAGACGTACACGGTCAGAATTCTGGGGCTAGGACCCAACTCTCAGTGTTTAATGAGTCCTCCAGGTGATTCTGTTGCGGGCTGAAGTTTGGGAAACCTTATTCTAGGGCAGGGCTCAGCAAACTTATTCTGTAAAGGACCAAACAATAAATATTTTAGGCTTTGCCTATCATACGATCCTTGTTACAACTACTCCCGCTGATGGTGTAGCACAAAGGCAGCCATAGAACATATGTAAATGATGGGTGCCATCATGCTCCGGTGACACTTTATTTACAAAAACAGGAGGTAGGCTCAGGCCTTAGTTTGTCAACCTCTGTTCTAGGGGCTTAATGGGTCAGTTGTTGCTGTGTAAAAATCATCATGAGTGGTTTGAAATCCCAACCACTTATTCTTACCCATCTGTGGGTTGGCTAGTGAAGTCTAAGCTCGTCTGAGGGGAAGAGGTGGAGAAATACACTCTGCCTCTAGAGAAAACTATAAAGTCACATTGCAAGGGCTGTGAATAAGGGTTAAAAGAGGGATAAAGAATTGGGACCAATGATTTAATCTATAATATGGATTAAGTGAGATAACATACAAAAAGCACTCAGGAGTATCTGGTCATATGGTCGCTGCCTTATAAATGCTGGTTATTGTTATTACTATTATGAATATTAATCATTATTCGTCATTTTGTACAAATCGAAGATGGAAATTGGATGCAACTGTACATTCTTTTGGGCTGGCTGTTACAGACATTCTCAATGCTGGGTGTCACTGACATCAGCACTTGTGACAGCAGGTGTAGGAAGTCATCAGTGCAAGCAGCCTGCCGGGTGACAGAACAGTTTGTTCTTGGTGCTGTGCTTTTGAGCTGTTTGTTCAGAGGAGGCCCCAGGACAGGCTTGTCACGTCATGATCAGTTGCTGCTCAAAAACAAGCAGATCATTCCCGAAAGCCCACGTTCAGTAGGAATGGAGAACTCAGACCCTGGTTTCAAAGAGAGACGACTTGCTTGATTGGAGCTCGAATAACTGGACATTCTCAATTAATGGGAGTACATTTTTGGTACATTTTAGGGGAAAGAGGCTAATGAAGAGAAAGAGAAAATTAGTCATAGAAATTTATTTTTTAAAGTCATGGTTAACTTGCAATGTATGTTCTGGGCTCAGAACAACTTTCATTCAAACTCCTTCACTAGTGGTTTCCATGTGTTTTCTGTAACCACTTGCATAGTATCACCTGAGGAATTAGCAACACACACCCATCTCTGGGGCCTAACCCTCAGAGAGTCTGATTTGGGAGGGTGAGGTGGGACACTCTGATTATAAAGGTTTCCGGTACTTGTGATAAGCAAACCCATGAAGTTGGCGCTGGTCTCTGCATGTGCACATTCACATATAGTTACACGACTGCACAGAAACTGGGGTCCACACACACAGCTGATCAGAACCAGGAGCTCTAAATTCTGAACGCTTAAAGGTGAGGGCCATGTCTTATTTGTTCTTGTATCCCTAGCAGGATGCCCTGAAGAAGCACGGTGTTGAGCCCAGCATTTATGGGGCCCTCATTTTATAGGACTGGAGACAGAAGCCCAAGAAGGCTAAGTGACTCAACTATGACAGTGTTGCTGACACAAGACTGGGTCCTCTGAGTCCCCCACTCTGTCCCCCCTGCCCCTCAGAGTCTGGCCCTCCCTACCTGCTTCTTGGGGAGGGAACTCCCATGAATGAAACACCTCTGACATGTTAGACCTTGTGCTAGGTGATTTAAGCATGCTATTTTAATTTCATTATGGAAGAAATAAAACCTGTTGAATTGGCACTATTAACTCCACATGATAGGAGAGAAAATGTGCCAAAAGTCACACAGTGAATGAGTACTGGATGCAGAATTCAAATTGAGGTTTGTTTGATGGCCATAGTGACAAGAGGAGCACGTGGGTCTCCTGGGGGATCAATATTCCTGGGGTCCTGATGGTGCTCTGATTCTGGATGTGGATGTGGGTTGCTCAGGAGAGGAGTGCAGTGTGTGAATATCCCTTGCTGTGCACTTAGGCTTCCTGCAATCGTCTATATGTGTGACTCTTTGGTGACAAGTTAGGAAACAAACCCAGGAGGGTCTGGGGTGCACAGTCATATTTTTCTGTTGTCCCCTCTTGCTTTCCCAAATGAAGGCTTGTCTCCCACTCAACCAGCTTTTGGGACATTTCCATGGGAAGTTACACAGTGCATAAAAGGAGGGTCTGAGCTAGAACCCAGGTCTTTTTCTTCCTTAACCAATACTCTTTTCTTCCACACCAACCACCTATGGGGAGGCTGCCGCAGATGCCTGAATGTGACTGTTCCTGGGATGGCAGAGTCACCGAAGCCCAATTTACACAAGATTAAGAAGCTCTGAATTCTGGTCAAGATGGCAGAATAGATGGTCCCCAGTGTCACTCTCTCCCACAAATCAACCAATTTACAACTATAAAAATGTAGCATCAGCCAAGCTGGGGCTTCTGGAGCTCAGGGGAAGAGGAGGAGAGACCTATGGACCTCATGAAGGCAGGAGAAACCATGATGAATGAAAGAAAAAATTGCTCTGAGCATTTTGGGTCGCAGCTGCTTTAATGCTGGAGCTCATAGAGCAGAAGACACAGCTGTGCGTTTTAGATGGATTTACTTGGAGGCAGCAGGGGAGAAGAGGACTTTGGTGGCCCCCACAAAAGCAAGACCACTGATAGGGTTCCCATGAACCCACGCAGGAGTGAAGAGCCAGAACAGCTGAAAAAGGAGAGCCATTCAGAGGCTGGTAAGTCAACACAAGGGACCAGACCAGGGCCCATCCCATGGGAAGTGTTTGCAGCATGGGCAGTGGGGGAGACAGGCCCACAGGGAGAACACTGGGACATAGCAAGGACAGCTGATCTGACCCCCCAAACAGCTCAGGACCACTCAGAGGAGACTGGTCAGGAATGCAGAATTGCATGGGGTGCAGTTTGATGAAAAAACTCAGGCCCAGATCAGAGTTTCTACACAACCCAGGTGCAGCGAGTTCTGGAGACCTGGAAGTACCCATAAGGTCAACCATTAAACCCTGAGCTGCACAAAAAGCCTTCCATAGGGAAACAGCAGTAAAGCAGCAATTTAGCTCAACCATACAGCTCAAGTACTGGTTCCCACAGGAAGTTCCCACATTTTAGAAGTAAGCAAAGGACAAAAAATTAGTTCCAGCACAGGCACTCCACCAATGCCGTGGGCCCGCCAGGGGACGTGAGGCATGGAGCCAGGGGCAGGACCACTACCCACAACCACTCACAGCACCAGCACCTCGGAACCCACCCAAGAACCTGAGGCTTGGAGCCAGGGACCAGACCCCACTCACACATCCAGGCACACCACCAATGCCTTGGGCCCACCCAGGGGCCCAGGGCTAGCAGTCAGGGACTGGAACCCCCTCCTACAACCAGGTACACCATGCCAGTGCCTTGGAGCCCTCCTGGGGACCCAGGGTACAGAGCCAGGGACCAGACCCCCCACCTCACAACCAGGCATACTGTGCCAGCACCTCAGGGCCTTCCTGGGGTCCTGAGGTATGGAGAAGGGGACTGGACCCCCATCCCATAACCAGGCACACTGCACCAGCACCTTGGGGCCCACCCAGGGACCCAGGGCACAGAGAAAGGGACTGGACCCCCCTCCCACAACCATGCACACCATGCCAGTGCCTCAGGACCTGCCCAGGGACCCAAGGCATGGAGCCAGGGATCAGACACTCTTCACAACCTGGCACACCACCAGCACCAAGAAGCATGGCAAAAACATCACCTCCATATGGGTGGCCCACCACAGCCACCACAAAAACCATGGCTGCCACAAAAGCGGCTAGACACCACAACCACCATGCAGATGGTCTGCCAGCCAATGGAGCACATTGACACAAGGAGAGTCACCAGTAGAGATAAAGAAAAGAAAAGGATGTCTCTCTCCACAAACCCCATTTCAGAGTGACAGAAGCAGCATCTGCTCTATGATAATATTGGGGGACCTGATCACACCTCTCAGCATTGGACAGATCATCTAGGCAATAAATCAATGGAGTAACCATTATTCTTTCAGAAGGAGAGAAGAATTCTAGGGTTATTAGAGGGTGGAGGGGGGAGAGAAAAGGGGATGGGGAAAAATTGGACAAGGGGCATAAGGAGTAATTATGATTTGTAACAATATATATGCTAGTAATATTGATTTGATCAACATATTTCAATGCTGAACCCCCAAAATATGCATAATCAGTTTTGATTCAATAAAAATTTTTTTAAAAAGAAAATAAAATAATAAATATAGTCTTTAACATAAAAAAAAGAAGTTTTCATTATTGTTGACACATATACCCTATGCCCTTTTATAAAAAAGCTTTACTCAAGTATAATTTGATATACAATAAACAGCATATATTTTAAGGGAGACATTCGCCTTTTCCTGTCTTTGTTCTCTCCATGCCCCTAATGGATTGGATGGTGTCCGCCCATATTGGGGGCAAATCTTTCCCACCCAGTCCACTCAGGCCCACATGCTGACCTCTCCTGGAAACACCTTCCTAGATACACCCAAAAAGATTATTTTACCAGGTTTCTAGGCATTCCTTAATCTGATCAAGCTGACACCTAGAATTAACCATCATGCTTGCCAACACTTGGCACAGCCAGTCTTTTATTTTAGCTGTTCTAATCGGTATGTAGTGCAGACTTTGGAAGTCCTTTCTTTTGTTCAGCTCTCTCCTGTCTGGTTCAGGTTTTGTGATCTCCAGCCACATTGTTCTACCTGGACTCTCAGCTTTGTCTGCCCAGCTCAGCCTGTCTTCTGGGCTCTGACTGGCTTCTTCCCTGTGCTCAGTCCTGGAAACATTCTCAAGGCAGTAAGCTGGGGCAATCCCAGGGCTCACCTGAGCCAGAACCCAGGTCCTTTGCCTCCTTGATCAATATTCTTCACTTCCACCTCATCCCTCCAGTAGGTACCACTGCCCTTTGTTAACTGATGTCCAGTGTTTGGTAAACTATTGTTTCATATTTTGTTCATTGTTTAGTTGTTTCAAGTGTGAAGACAAATCTCATCCCTGTAACTCCAGTTTGGCCAGAGGTGTAAGTCTCCTTCACTTTCAGGGTTTTCGGTTCTGTCTAACTATCTATAGAGCTGACTCCAGTTACTCTTCCACACAGAGGTGTCAATGACTCACAGTAGCTTAAAGCACTTTGTATATAATGAGGGTTCAAAGCTTTTTGCTAAAGTGATGATGCTCTAAGGATGAAATTTGCCTGTAGGTGTGGTGATTCCGACCCACTCCAGGTTATGAAAAACAAAACAAATACGTAAACAAAAACCAAAAAACAGGTCATGAGTTTAACAAAGTCAGCTAACACTGAGGATTCAATAAGCATGTAATGTGTACCACTTTTTGCCAGAGGTTGTATTAAGCAGTGAGGATCTACATACAAATAATGACTGCCTGTCTTCAATATACTCATATTCTAGTGGGGACAGAAATTCATGGGCAAATAAATACAATTTAAGAAATATAAGGATTTGAGTAGGTGTCAATGGAGTGAGAACTGGGCATCTGCTCGGGTGTAGTCATTCAGAGATCCTCATTGATGGTGTTCAAGCCATCTACATCCTGTGGCTCCTGAGACCACCCTGATAACTATCCCAGTGGTCTGGATGGGAAAACAGCACAGAGGAGGTCATTCAAGGGCAGTTCTCAGGGCCAGATCAGGAAGTGGTGCCCACCATGTCTGCTCAGCTCCCATTGGCCAGAGTCTGGCCACGTGGCCACACCTAACTTCAAGGGAGTCTGGGGAATGTAGTCAATCCGTGTGGCCAAGAAGAAGGGAAATATATTTTGGTAAATTGCTAACAGAGTCTGTCAGATTAAGGATTCTTCTAATATTGGTTTATAAAATAGATTTTCTTCTAAGCTATTTGGTACAATGAGTCTTACTCAGCATTTGATGTGCGGGGGTGGAGGTGGGGTTCCTGAGGCTGTCATGTCCATTTGAAATTGGCTTGTTACCTTTCTGCAATCAGAGGCAGGAAGAAAGGAGTAAGCAGGGTATAAACTGGTGTCCAGCTGGGCTACAGAGGTACGTGTGTGGGGGCACGTCTGCTTCCTACCTTTTATAGCCATCTGGAATTAGCAGCTTGCCACAGAGGAAAACTGAAGCCCTTTAGTGATATGGCCTTGAAGCCATATCAGGATAAAGTAACAAAAACAGAGTCCAGAGAGACAGCAGTCCCTAAATAAGCCCTGCCCTTCAGTGTGACACAGGAACAGTGGCTATTTTGTTCCCCAGATTCTGACTTTAGGTCACTGTTAGGTCTCGTCTAACATGTTATAGAAGGACTTTGGAGTCAGACAGACCCAGGTTTGAAACCCAGCTCCCAAACTGCTAAATTTCTGGCACTATAGAAAGATATTTTAACCCAAAAGGTAGAAGCCAGAAATGGTGGTCACACATGGTATGCCAGTGGCCAAGTCATGGTGAGGAGCGGAGAAGCTGGGCCTGTCACTCAATACCAAAAGGAAGGGATGAATTGAAGCGTCCTTCAATGGTGACTGCTATATAGCTGAGATCCCAGGAGGTCTAGACCGGTCCTAGCCACTTCCCCAGTCACAGTTACTAAGTTTCCTGCGTTTTCATGTTGCGTTCTAAAAGACCAGTGCAGCAGAGCTTCTTTATCTTCTCATCTGTTTCCTCCGTCTTTTGTTATCCTTCTGGCCCTGGAATCCTACACCAACACCATTGTCATTGAAAGTGCAGTTCACTGCTCCTTCCAGCCTGTGTGGCACCTTTGTCTTCACAGAAAATGTGTGCTTACTGCTCCACCTCCAGCTCCAATGCTACTGTCTCCTGGCTACTCCTGCAGATACAGTCCATTGCTGTATCCTTCGGTGATTTAGACATGGCCCCATTGTGATACTTACCACCTTATGTCAGTCATATTTGTTTAGGAGCCCATTCCCCACAACAATGTTGTGATCATGCAACGTAATTGCAAAATTGCTAGCAGTAGCTCAGTGAATTCATGAATCAGGCGCTCATTTGGGGTTTGTTAAATACATTTGTGGAATGTGTCCACCATACCTGGGACCAGGAAAGAGTGAACCAGAGTGCTCATCTCCCCCATCTTCAGCAATATGAGGTCCTGATGCTCTGCCTTCCCAAACATAGCTGCTCCACTCCCACTTCCCATCTCTTCTCTTGTGATATTTCAATCCATCCATCCTCCGTCATCTCACACCTTCATATACTCTTTTCTACACCACAGCCAGAAGGCTCTTTTTAAAAAATAAGTATAAATCAGACATTTCTTGCATTAAATCCTTCAATGTCAATACATCATGCTTACAAAGCTGAGCACTATCTGGCTTTCTGACCTCTCCAGCCTGGAGGGTTTCCTGTCACTTCATCCATCATGCCAAACTCTTTCCTCCGCCTGCTCTGTGCATGGCTGGCTCCTGCTTGTCATTCAAGTGTCAGCTCAGATGTCACCTCTGCAGAGAGGCCATCCTGACCACCCAGTCTAAAGTCATACCACACTCTATCACATTACCCTCTTTCAATTGTTTGCAATATTGGATACTATACAACTTTGTTTTGTTCATTTACCTGTTAACTTGTTTGTTGCCTATCTCCTTCACTTGAATCAAAGTTTATTATGTGAGAGACTTTATTTTACTCACTGGTGTTTCACCATGAGTGCCTAGAACAATGTCTGGCATACAGTAGGTGCTCAATGTATGTGGAATTAGTGTAGGTAATTTTCTAAGGATTTTATCATCCTGCATGTCTCTACATTGGGATCTTAGGTAGAGCTGTACATCCCAGGGGTTGAAAGACTGAGTACATGCTAGGCTTCCAAACCAAAAAGCAGCATATTGAGTTCTGCTAGTATAAGAGTTACTTTTTGAATTATCAAAGGTTGCTAAGTCCCTTAAAAGACTGCATGAATGAAAAAACAATAATTTCATCAGCCACATTCTCTAATTTTGTAGGAGTTGTGAGCTAGTAGAAGATGGCTTCTCCAATGTGCTGAGAATGAATTCTTCCCTGGTCATTGGTCTGCAGGGTGAATTTGCAGAAGGCAAACTAGTAAGGAGGCAAAACCAGTGTGGCAGCTGGGTTCCATGATTAGCTATCAATTGAGGGAGAAGGGAGGCTCATGGGTGCACTGGAACTCAATTTTACTGGTCAATAAGAGCTGATTATGCTCGTATCTTTCTAATTCCATATTTAAGTAGCTTGAAATGGACATGGTGAGAGTATTTACACTGTGGAAATGGGCAGTGCTGCAAATCAGGGCTTAAAACATTTTTTTTTTTCAGAGAGCTGTTTTACTAGCACACAGTTGCAAGTCTTCACTGTGTTTTGGGCTCTACGGGATGGGAGGAAATAAGGGGGACAATGGATGGTGTGCAGGACTCAGGATATTTAAGTACTGTGGTGACGAGCAATATTAGCTAAAGTGCTTTCTACACACACATACATACTCATGCACCTATTACCTAACTGTGATTACAGCATTTCATTCTGAAGCAAATGCTTGGCTGTTATCCTGATTAAATCATTAGGAGGTTGACTCTACAGAGACAGGCTGGGTGACAATTGTTTAGGACTTATGAAGAAAGGAAGCTTAGAGTTTCTCAGGGAGTTGGTAGTCCCTCTGGACCCAGAGTGATTTTTTTTTTTTCCATTTTGAGCCTAGAATACAGAAGTTTGACACTCATCACTGTGATTGTGATAGATTGCAGTAGAAAAAACATTGGAGTGGGAAGCAGACTCCCCGCAAAAGAGCTTTATGACACTTAACAGTTGGGTAAGTCATTTACATATTTTTAGCTTTTGCTTTGGTATCCATAAGATAAAGAAAATGATTCACTGAATAAAGATGAAGATTTGGGGAATAGACCTGGTGCCCAATAGGCATGCCCATAGAACATTAATGGATGAAATGGTAGGGTTGTGGCTGAGACCCCCGCAGAGTATAGGAAAAAAGTTGAGAGGGTCTCTGAGGGAGTTTGAAACATGGACAGATAATAAACTGGTCTCTATAAACCTTGGCAGTCTCTGAAAGATCATGGGCTTATTGCACAAGCTAATTGCTATTATCTATTGCTTCAAAACACAACACCTCAGCCTTCGTGGTTCAAAACAACAGCCATGTGTTATGCTCGCAGACTTTATGGATCATGCATTCGGACAAAGCACAGCAGGGATGGCTTGTCTCTGCTGCGTGACGTCTGGGGTCTCAGCTAGGAACACTTGAATGGCTAGGATGGCTCTAATAATGGAGGCATGGAATTTTCTCAGCCAGGATTACTGAAAGGCTGGGCTCCATTGACGCCTCCTACCACAGTGCCCAGAGATGGCCCTTGATGTTGCTTGAGCTTCTCATGCATGGTGGCTTCGAGGCTTCAAACTTCTTATATGGCTACTTAGGGTCCCAAGAGAAAGCGTTCCAGCAAACAAGACAGAAGAACATGACCTTTTATTACCCAGCCTCAGAAGTCACACAGTGTCATTTATGTTGTGCTCTGTTGGTGGAAGCTATCACGAGCCTGCCCATTTTCAAGGAGAGGAGATATAGACTCTACTTCTCAATGGGAGGAGAGTTAAAAATTTGCAGCTGTGTTTTAAAATCACCACAGAGTTTAGAACATCTTCTTGAAACAATAGGAACATAAAAGGTGTGTAGAAAAAGTAATAATAAAAATAATGATAATGACAGCTAACACTATAGTGCTTATGTATGCCAGGTACTGTCCTATATGCTTTATATCCTTTAATTCACTCCATCCTCATCCCAACCCTAAGAGATAGGGACTATTACTCTACCTGTTTTATAGTTAAGGAGATGGAAGCACAGAGAGGTGGGGAATCTTGCCCAAGAGCACACTGCTGGTAATGGACATAGTAAGAATAGCAGCAACTAACATTTACTGAACACTCACCATGTGCCAGGCGTATGGCAACGTATACTGAAGACTCTGAGAACATACATGGTAGCATATATCGGGCACTGGTCACAAGCCAGGCACTCTGCCAAGCACTTTTCATGGATTGTGTTAGTTTCCAAAAGAATCCCCTAACACTGATACATTATTTCTACTACTTTCTGGGTAAGAAAGCTGAGGCCCAGTGAGGTTAAATTACCCACTCACGGTCGCACGGTGAGGAAGGACTTGATCTCTGCTCTGCCTTCCTCCAAAGCCTGGGGCCCAGAACGTGTGCAGGAAGAGCCCAGAATGGAGGGCGAGAGGCCTGGGAATGATGCTGCTGGATCTTGGTGGAGTGGGGTTTGGACAGAGGTTCAGAGCTTTAATAGGAATGAAGGAAGAGTATGTTCTGAGATGAGGAGAAAATGATTGTCTGTATGTCTGTCAGTGAGTGTGAGTAACTGCGTGTAAAAATAAAGCTCGGCTCCATCCCGCAAGTGTTTATGAAGCTCATATGGGGTGTCCATCCTTGCGTTAGTCCTTGAGAGGAAAGCAGGGAAGCACCATCCGGTGCAGAACTGACCTGCAGCTCCTCAGTCCCATCCCTGTGCTCAGCACGTTGGCATTTCCAAAGCAGTTTCCCGTACGTTCTCCTGCTGAATCTCCTAAAGTCCCAGGGTTTGGTTATCAGCATCCTCTTTTTACAGACAAGGAAATAGAAGCCTGGAGATGCAAATGCAAGATGAGCAATGATCAGGCAGTCCATCAATGCAGAGATAGCACTCAGGCTAGAAACCTTGGCCATCCTGCCAGTCCAGCCCCCTCATGAGGTCCAAAGAGGTGACACCCAGTACCTGGCTTCTCATTCATCTCACTCATCACTCAAAACTCCACAGCTGGATTGCCACCTCCTTCTGGAAGCCTTCCTCATCTCTCCACAGCCCAGAAAAGTGAAGCATTTCTGTAACACTGAAGCATCTCCAAGCTCTTACTATACTCTGCTGCCGTGTATTTCTCTTTCCCACTTGTCAATGAGAACAGGGACAGTCTTTTATTACTGCATCCCAATGTCTTCCTCAGCACGCAGGAATAGCAGGTGCTTAACAAATGTTGCCCAAATGAGTGATTCCAGGAATCCATAGGTGAACAGACTGTGTTGAACAGATCTGGTGGAAGGAGAGGGACATACATGGGTTCAACTTTGAATACGGCTCAGAGTTAGAGAGGCAGAGAAGAGGGCAAGAGAATTCTCCGATGGAAACCACTTCAGGAGGAAAGACCAGAGGCCGAGGGGCTCCTTAGATTGGTGACCCAGGGCAAGGTTTGACTGCAGTAGTCAGCACCTCAGGGGGTAGTTTGAAATAAGGCTGGAGATGGAAGCAGGTAGCAAGGTGTAGCAGCTTTGGGCCCCAGAGCTGTCAGACAGCATCAGCACTGTCCTTGCCTCTGGGGCTGCTGTGAATTAAGGCTTTCTCTTTGGCCTGGAAGTCGCCATGCTGACTCATGCCTCAGTCACCGACAGCCTGGATTCCCCTCCCCAGTACTATTCTAGAAACCCCCTCTCCCCCAAGGCAGACACTTCAGCTGTCATTTGATACTTGTTAAGGGGAGTGAGTCAGGGTGGTGGCTTAAGACACAATTTCCACCCTGCTCCGTGTTGCCTTCCTCTTCTCTCTCTGCTGTGCTATTTCAAGCACAGCAACTCACAAGGCTCTGTGCGGAGCAGAAAGAACATGGGCTGTGAGCTGCCAGACCTTCAGGTGGATCTCAGCTCCACAGTTCACCTGCCACGTGACCTTGAGAAGACAGAGCACCTGCTCTGGGTCTCAGTTTTCTTAATGTAATGTAGAGTTGTCATGAGGATTGAATGGGGTCAAGCATAAAAGACTTTGCATAGGATTCACTGTGCGAGGGTGTGCAGGACGTACCAGGAGTGCCTTTGGTTTAAAGTTTACATGCCTCATTCTCCCCATCGACATGTAGACGGCAGGGCCATTTCGATGTAGGTCTCCAGGTGGGAGTGCACAACTCAACTTCTCCTGAAACAGGCACCTTTCACAACCTCCTGGGCAGCTGCCAGACACTAGGGCTGGCTTTGCCAGATGAGCTGATTTCTGCTTTGAGGATTTCACTGAGTTGTCCAAACACAATCTCAGGTCTTTCTTCTTATCAACTCTTTTGTGATATGAACAGGAGCCAGAGCAAGGACCCTTTGCCTGAACGCTTCTGCTCTGAACTGGTGGGGCTGTTTATGGAATTTGCTTTTGCTTCCTGACTTCTGGATGGGCTTTCAGACTCTGCAGAAGGACTCTTCCATCCAGTAGCCCCGACTCTTATGCAGGAGCGCCTACTCCTTCTCTCCACCCCATCTATTGGACACAGACAAGTGCTGACATTTTCCTGCCCCTAGGACATCCAGCCTGCCCCCTGCCTAAGCACGCACTGAGAATGCGCTCTTTTTATCAGTATCCTCTGCCCACGCCCTTTCAAGCTGTCCCATGTTGTGCCCTATCTGCTCAGAGATTCTCTTCTGGCCTTGACTTCCCTGTTCTTAGGAGTTAATGGTACATGCTTGTATGTGCTCTCCTTCTTAGTAAGCATAATGAACACTCTCACCACTCAAAGCTAGCTCCAGTGGCAAAAGCTGAGACACTGAACTGAGTGTCATGAAACGCGAGTCCCAGCTCCACTACTCACCAGTTTTATAATCTTGGGCAAATCACTTAATATCTCTGAGCCATAAGTGTTCATATTTGAAAGGGCGGGGCTAATGCTAAATGCCCCATTTACTGTGAGAATCAAATGAGATAATGTCTGTGAAAGTGCTCTGTAAACCAGAAGCTGTTATTATACAGAGGCAACCTATTATTATTATTAAGAACTGGTTTTCCTGATTCTTCCAGCTCTCCCTCCCTCTCCATCCCTTGAGCCGATGTGAGGCTGAGGCTTAGAGAAGGTGCATCTTTGGGGCCAGAAACTAGAAGTAATCCTGCTTTACTTATCAAGGAAATATTAGTTGCTCTGATTTAGACATGTAGAGCCAAAGAAGGAGTTTGAAAGATTCTGATACCAAAGTCTTGGTTCAGCTTTTTAAAATCCTAGTGGGAGCTATTACGTTAAGCCCCACAAAGAATCCAGCAGGAAAACCCTGTTCCCGTGGTGCTCTAGGAACACCTGCTTCTAGTATGATGCGCTTGGCAGACACTGCTCCTGAAGGCTTTCCCAATCGCCTCTCACTTCTTGGGGTCACCACCATCTCCCAGAAGCCTCTGCCTCCGGGCTTCTCCCTCTAATTCCATTTTTGTACCTCCATGAGCTCTCTAAATGTCAATCTCTTCATATTACTTCTTTGCTTAAACCTCCATTCTGTGAGTCCCCATTGCTCTCAAGTCTAATTGCAGTAACAGGAGCTCCTGCTGAGCTTTCCAGCCTCACTCCATGACCTCTTACCTTCTTAGGCTTAACCCTGAAGTATCTCTAGTCATCCAGCACCTTGTTCTCTGTCCCCACCTCCTCTTCCTATAGGGCTCAGGTTAGATATCTCCCCCTTGCAAAGCTTACCTTGACTCCCCTTGACAGAGTGAGGTGTCCTGCAATGTGCTTCCATAGTTCTGTTTTCCCCCGGTAGTAGCCTTTCCACCCTTGATTATTATCATGTATTAGATCTGTCTCCTCCAGGAAGCTGGAAGATCCAGTGGGGCAAGCACCACCACTGTGTTGCTCAGTCATTATAGTCACGGCACCCAGCCCAGTGGCTGGCAACGAATGAATGAACGGAGTGGGTAGTCAGTGTTCAAGACTTTGTCTCTGGATGATGGGGTGGATAATCAATGACCTAATGCATAGGGAGAGATGGGCTCATTTCAGAGGAGAATTAACACATTATCGAACAAAGTATACAATACTTAAATTTTCTCTCCTAGACCTTTCTTTCAGCACATGCCAACTTGCAAATGTTGCCTAGCATTTATTAAGGGCTTCATCTGTGCTAGGCTCAGTGCTGAGCACTTTACATGAGTCAACTCCCTCAGTCTTCACAACCACACTCAGATGTATGTGCTATTATTACCCTGCTGCAACTGATGAGACACTGTGATTCAGAGAGTTTGAATTACTTGCCCAAGGTCACCTAGCCACCAAGTGAAGGATTGCTCTTAGGCCTGAGTCTGTTTTCCTCTAAAATCCATGTTTTTAATCACTGTACTGGGCTGCATTTGGTATCAGAAAGATCTAGAGTTGAGTTCCCAGGACTTACCAGCTGCATTAATTAAAGTAAGTTGTTTTATCTCCTTGTGACCCATTCCTTATTAGAGTGACCTGTGAATTAAGCAAGATGATATTTGTAAACTACTTGGTTTTTAGTAGGTTTCCAACTTTCATTGCAAGTCTGTAAGTTAGAGATAGAGCTCAGGTTTCTAAAATTCAGTCAATCCTTAGAATTAGGACTGATTGCTTTTGTCTTTAACATCCCAGCAGAGCAGGGAGGTCAGTACATAACTGAGCTTCTTGCATTCTGGGGAACTTATCATTTCTTGAGGCAGGTTGATCTGTCCTTTGACAACTGAGTGTGGGAAAGTGATTTGCACATTTATCAGAAACTTGCTGCCCTACTTGCTCAGTACCTTTGGAGAAAGTTCAGTCACAGTGCCACTGGTACCTTCTCAGCCCTCTGAGGGTGGCTGTTATGTGACCATTCCTGCCTCTGGTCTCTCACTTCTCCAGACAGGATAATGCCAGTTTCTCCTTTCCTTCCTTGTGGAACAAAGCTTAAAGTCTCATCATCCACCCAGTCCTTAGCCTAGAACAAGCTCCATCTAGACCTCCTTAACCTATGATAACTAAGACAAAGACTTAGCAACAAGGATGTTCACTGCAGTATTGATTACATTTGTAAAAAAAATGTAACTGCTTTAATGCCTCATGATAGGGAATTGTCTGAATCAATTACAACATGTGTGTATGAACAAATGGTCATCAAGAATGACTATGGTATGGACATTTATTGACCTGAAATGATGGTTATGGTATGATGGCAAATGTAAAAGGCAGATTGTAACATAAAATGTAACGTGTGATCCCCAGTTTATATATGGAAGAAAATCTGAAAGTTTTATCTCTGGGTAAAAGGGTAAAAGTTTATCTCTGGGTCATGAGATTATGGGGGGTTTTCTTGTTCTAAATTTTCAATTGGAGGAGGAAGTATAACTTAGTGGTTATGAAAATGGACTTCAGAA
This sequence comes from Galeopterus variegatus, assembly GCF_000696425.1. Classification (NCBI taxonomy): domain Eukaryota; kingdom Metazoa; phylum Chordata; class Mammalia; order Dermoptera; family Cynocephalidae; genus Galeopterus; species Galeopterus variegatus. Next base: position 11,108 of record NW_007738663.1, on the reverse strand, counting down.
GGCAGACCTGGTTTTAGGATATTTTCGGCCACTTAAAAGGTTTGTCACCTGAGTTTCATAATTTGTAAAACAAGGAGCATATTAGCGTCTGCTTCTTAGTATTCTTGAGAGAAACCAGCTTTGTTTTTGGGGTGCTTGCTATGTGCCAGGTACTCTACTAAGCAATGTTCTCTATTCCGATCCTCATTCTACAAATGAGGAAACTGAGGCTCGGAGAGGCTAAACAACTTGCCCTGGTCCTATATCAAAGAGGATGATGACTTTTTCTATTTTTGGCACTTTAGTTCTTTCAAGGTGGCTAAAGTTGAAATGCATTCTCCTGTCATCCACATCTCCCTGCTGACTCATTCTGGGCCCACTTTGACTAAAACCCCCAGACATGTATTTTTATACTGACCATGTCTCCTCTATCCTCTAGTTGTACTTTATCTTCTCATTATTATTATTATTATTTTGGTCTTGAGTGAACTTATTATGGAGCAGACAGGTGGAGGAAAAACCTGAGCATTCAAATCATACCATTGACTATGAGGAAGTCCAAGAATAAGCCTTGTAATTTGACAGTGAGAGGTTGCCGATTACACCTTCTTCACACTGCAGAGCCCCAGGGGCAGTGAAAACGCATGAGCTTTGCAACTCCATTTTCTGCTCATCTAGAAAGAATGACTGCTTCTGATGGGAGAGCAGGAAGGGGCAGAGGCCAGGACTGGTCCAGTGAGGTTGTCACTGGCCAGGGCTTCTAGAAGTCCCTTGGAATGGAGAGCACAGCTGCAGGAGAAGGAGCTGGATGCTGGGAGATCGGGTTCTAATCCTTCCTCTCTCACTTACCTTTTGTGTGGCCCTGATCACCATACTGAATTCTCTGAACTTCATTTTTCATCCTCAAAATGTGATAGGGGATTCAGCACATTCCTATGAACAAACACTAGGCAGCTATCAAGAATGACTATAGGAATGAACATCTATTGACTTGAAGAGATGATGATGGGGTATTCACAAATGTAAGAAGCAGGTGGTAAAATAGAACGCAACATATAGTATTCATTTATCTATGGAAGAAAATCTGAAAGTCGATGATATGACTTGGATGCTCAGGTTTTTATAGCTGCTACTTATTGTGTGGGGATTTTAAGAAGATCAAAATGAGATCCTGAAAGTGAAGGTCTTAACTCAGTGCTGGGACCAGTTTTAGTTCACGTCATCTGCCTATGAGCCCTCCATTCCCTTGGAGTGACCTGGCAGAGGTTGAGGGACAAGGCGCTCCGTGACCAGGGTGGGAAAATCAGAGTGCAGAATGTAAGCGATGTCAGTGAATGGGCCCAAAGCCATCCTGTCTCCTCAACTGGACAAACTAATTTCAAAATCAGTATGTGTTTGTGGTTAAAACAACAACAAACCAAACTGAACCATACAGGAACATACAGAGAAAAGAGGAAAAATTCCTCTTGATTGCCACTCCAATCTCCTTTGCCTCTCCAGAGGTAACCACAGGCGGGGGTTCGGTGTGTGCCCTTCTAGATATTTTACTAGGGATTGGAAATGTGCATATTTAAACATAAAAATTCCCTTGCTAATGCTATGGATGATCCATGACATGGATGGTTAATGAAACTTTCTTGGGGAAAATACAATGCTGGCTAGAAAGAACAGTGGAATGGGGTGCATGATCTCAGCTGTTTCTTCATGGCTTTTCTGCCCAGTTTGGATGTTAACACGTCCAGATGTGTATTGAATTTGGAAGTGGTTGGGAAGCCTCTTGACATTCTAGCTTTTCTATATGGCCAAAGCTTCTATCTCTAGTTCTTAAGCTTCTGTGTTAGAGGACACTACCCTAAACCAGATCTATCTCCTCAAGGACTTGACTCCTTTAGCTAGAACAATCCTTCCCCATCCAAGGGGAAAGGGGACAAGCCCAGGTGGAAGTATGTGCGTGAAGAACAAATAGTATGAGTCAAGGGCACTTGTGAGAAAATCCACAGTGTCTCCAGAGGAGGAAGGCATTTGTTTCTGCTTCCTTTTGTTCTTTTGAGAGTGGAGGGGAAGCCCTTCAGAGATAGTGCTGGACACCGTACTTTAAAATGATTAACTTTTAAGGGGTGACATTGGGATTAATGCTCCTTTTTCCTCTTCAGTTTTGGAGAATGTTAGTAACTGGGGTCAATCTAAGCACTTGGGGGATTACTGAGGCACAACAAAAGCTATATGGATTTTCATTTTCATTATAGATTCTCCCTCCCGCCTCCAACCAAGGAGTTTACTATGGAACATGACCTAACAAAAGGCAGAGGCACAGTGCCTTGTACTTAGTAGGCACCTAATTGCTATTGATTGATTTACTCCAAATGCAGTATCTCACTGACCATTCATTTACTCATCTGCTCATTAACGGATACATACTGAGGTGGTCCTATTTGCTAGGCAACATGCTCTGCATGGTGTGGGCACAAAAGGGGAAGTGATCAGTTATCCTTATTGCTGCAGCAGAGGCAGGCTTTTAGGGGAGGAGATATTTGAGAAGGGTTTCAAAATAGGAACAGGAGTTTGCTAGGCAAATGTTGGGGAAGGGCATATCATGGGGGGTGGGGGCGGTGTTATCCAATGCATTCTATACAATGCGAGGAAGAATCGGACACACTCTTTTACTACCTTCTCAAAATACAGATCAATGTGAGTCACTGTTTTATCTGTTGACATGTACTCTGATCAAACTCTGTCTTGTGATAAATAGTTAATAAATGTCTTCACAGAAATCATAACCATGTCTTTGAATGTGATCATTTGGTTCAGCCCTCTTGTCCCATGAGGGAGAAGTGACTTGCCCGAGGTTATGTAATGAGTTTTATCAGACTGTGAAGAACTAAGGCTGTTATCTACCCAGTACCTTCTAATGCCTCCTAAATAAAACGTCTCTGTCACGCAGTTATTCCACAACCAAAACCATAATGGAATCTGCCCTGAGGTCGGTGTTCCTGTAATCCTATCTTCTGACGTCAGCCTCTTCTACTTCCACCCCAACTCCAGGGTTTAAAGGGCAATCCGCTCAATTCTGAACTCTCTGCCTTCGGTCTGCCTCAGCTGGGCTGCCTGGTCTTCAGACCTCCCATCCGTCTTCCAAAAAGACACAATGAACCCACCCTGGGATCTTCTTCGAATAGCCCTTTCACTTGCTACTCTCTGTGCCTTTTTGGTAGACAAAACCACAAACCCAGATGGGCAATTAGGGATTAAGGGCAACAGTGTTTTGGGATTATTTCAGCTAATTGCTGTCCTATGTGAAAGATTGCATCATCTGTGACAGCTGGCCTGAGTAATCATCACCATTTTAGCAGTGAGATTTCACCTTCTGTAGAATAGGGACTGCCAAGGCTATTTTGACTGGTCTGTCACACAGAGAGATGAATCTGAAAAGGTACTGTATATGCATATACCCACTGGTTGTTGTGAAAATCAAACAGGACAAAGCCATCAAGTTCTTTCCATCTGCCTGTTCAGAGTGTGCATTTGATTCACTCCGTTTTTATTTTCTACAACTTGTGTATTCCTGACCCTTGCACACAACTCCATTATTTTCTGCCATTGATGGCACGTGGGCTGCAATATCTTCCTTTCTTCTGTACTGGCTTTGGAGGTGGGCAGGGGGCTGATGTGTTTTGCATATGATTACCCAGAATGCTGTGACAATGATCAGTTCTTTGCTGGCTGGGACACTGAGCTCTGGAGCATGCTGCAAGATCTAATTGGGCTTTTGGGTGTATTGAGTTATGTTCTCATTCATACTAATATAACAAGGATTGCTACCTACTCTGAGTATCTGATTTGGGATGGGACGGGTCCCTGGACAAGGGCAGGATGGGGAATTTCATGCCCATATATATCAGCTCTTAGAGTTCTTTGGAAATAAGGGATTGTAGCAGGGTTTTTTTTCTTCTCCGTCTCAGACTGCCAAGTACAAACCCAGAGAAGGAAGAAGTTAATTCACATTCTTGCTTTCTTTTAAGGACAAAAAAAATGCACTGGCCTGTTCCCAAGAGCTCGTTTTCCATCTCTGCTAGGCTCATCAGCGTGTATTGTGAGCCTCTGTGAAGACCTGGGAGGAGAACACTGCCAAGAGCCTCCTCACCTTTTGTGTCTCTGCCTTCCTGTACGTGAACGTGCCACTTCCCTGCTAACCCTGGCTCTGGGCTCTGCCTCTGCTCTCAGGAGTGTGTTTACAGTGGATGCGGCATCCTGGGCCACACAGGGAAGCCGCAGGGGGTGTCCAAGTTCACATGTCCTGCATTCCAGGCGAATGTTTCTGACATTGAGCAATGGTATGGCTCTGCCAGGTTTAGGTCTGTCCGATTGGAATGTAACCGAAAAGGAAAGTCCCAGAGTGATTCAAATACTCACCTCCCCACAACCCCTTCTTGGTTTTTTTATTCCTTTTTAATTTCCGATGACAAATTCAGCCCAGCACTCTTGCCTGACCGCACGGCACTTGTTGGTGCTGATAAGTGCAACTTCCCAAGAGATAGGAATGCAAATCGTAATCTTTTGTTGAGTCATGTGTACTCTGCAGCTCTTTCCCAAACATTGCATCAGACCCATAATCAGCAGCTCCCAGGACTCCACTGGATGACACCAAATGTCCAGGAAAAGCTCAGTCCATTTCTCGAAAAAATGTAGTCTTACTCTCTCCATCTGCCTGGTTGTAATATCCTGTTCTTAAGGAAGCCATACCCCTGGCGGGGGTGGGGGGGCAGAGGTAAAGCCATTTTGCAGATAAGTTTGAAAAACATGGCTGTTGGCCTTTCCCACCCACTCTGGTTTCTTAGCAACAGGACAGCTGATGGTTTCCACTAAAAAAAAAAGCACAGAACCCGTCAGGGAGCCTGTTTGAATTCTTGCCTGCAGTCTTATTTAAACCTCTGCTGCATTCTTGGGTGTGGAGACCCAGAAGTCAAGTCATGAGAACATTCCCCTGCCTTTTTCTTGACCTCCATAAATGAGCACATAGAAAAAAATCTCCCATCCTCTGCAAGAATCTGTCTTATCTGGGACAGCCATGTCCTTTGACTTTGGGAGTAACCATCTGAAATCTTGGACTCCTGGGGTGGAGTGCTGGAATGAGCACAGAGCTAGGGGTCTGGAGACTGGGGTCCTAATGGAGACAGTCTTTCCTTCCCTTTGGGAGCACAGGCAGGGAACCCTTGTGCTCTCCTCCCCACCCAGTGTTGATTTCTTCAGCTGCAAAGTAAAGAGGTTGCATTAGATGTTCTCTAAGGTACCTCTCAGCACTGAGTCTATAGGGTGTGTGTGCCTGCGTGTGGGTGTGTGTATGTGTATTTACATAAACTGCCTATTATATAGCTTCCATCTGATTCTCTCTTGAATTTCACAGAGGTTATTAAGTGGTAGAGAAAGAACTCAAATCCAGGTCTGAAGCACACATTCTTAACTCCCATGCCATTATGATATCCACAGATAGGTACCACATAGCTGGTATTTTATGTTATATCTGGTCATCTTTGTATCTACATCTATTAATCCACAGGGGTAGGATTGGGAGTGTTGGTCTCAGAACTAAAGGAGTTGGAAGGACTCAGAAGTGAGATCTTCTGACCTTCTCCTGACTTTCTTTGTCTTGCTCCCCCTTTTCCCCAGAGCCAGCCATAGACACTAGAAATATTACTGTAACCTTCCCCTGCCTTTCTGTGCAGGAGCTGGCCATAAAGAAATTCTCTGACCTACCTTGTCTGACCCTTGTTCCGGAGGGGTCCTGCCCCATACCTGGGAGGAAGGAATGCTACACAGAGAGGCCAAGAAGAATCTGAACAGACAGGCCTTGCTGGGTTTCCCCCTTCAGTCTGTCACCATTAGATAATACCTTTTTGTCCATCACATTTCTACATGGCTGTCCATTATTAATGAAATCTGAGCATAAAAGCGAACAGTTTTCCCTGGGTCACGTAAAACTTTGATTTAATAGATGTATCATGCTTTTCTCTTGTTAACCTGTCTTTTGTTATAGCAGTGTCAGCTGTGACACTTACAATGGTAAGGGATGGTATCACACCCCTCTGCCCCTACAGGAGACTGGAGGATTTAGGTGTTAACAGAGAGACCTGAGTTCACATTCTTGCTCTGCCTCTGAACAATTACATGGCCTCAGGATTCTTGACTATAAAATGGGAGTAACTTATCTGACGAGTTTGCTATGAGGAATAGGTAAAATGATGTATGTAAAACACCTGGCACAGTGCCATCTATATAGTAAGTGTTCAATAAAAAGGGAAGCGTGATTGAAGAGAGACAGCGAGATGGAGATATTGATTGAGTATAATAGGTTCCTCCATGGCAGGAACTTGCCTTAACTACCCTGTAACCTCAGCACATTATGTGGGACACAGAAGACAACAGTGTTTGCTGGGTCAAACAGATGTAGCACACACACACACCCATGACAGAGTAGTTCATCTTATGATTTCATGTTACTGGAACTTCTTAGTAAGGCTCTGCATTTTAGGGCGATACATTACAGCTTAGATAATCATTGGGATTTGACTATCGTTGGCTGTTTCTTACACAACTTAATATTCTTCCATCATTTAAAAAAATACGAACAGTTGCTTTTCAAAGCACTTTGATTTTATTTTATTTTTTAGAAGGGTCCAGGTTTTGTTTGGATGTTTCTTCCTCTTTGTCTCTCTCTGCCTATCCGCCTTTTGTTGAGAACTTACTGTGTAGCAGGCACTGTGTCAGGTGTTTTACATTCATTATTTCATAATTACTTCAACTATCCTGATATCAGAGAGGCTTTGCTATTCTCATTTTGCAGGTATAGACCCTGAGGCTCAGAAAGTATATGTGAGTCACAGAAGATCACACAACTGTTAAGTAGCAAAGTAGGAATATGGACCTCTGTCTCCCCAACTATTAAAATGGGATGGGGTAGGAGATCAATAAATCTTTGTCTTGATAATTGAGCTTACTCCTTTGAAAAAGAATTGCCATCCACTCCCTTATCAATACTAGGAAACTTTGAGCACTTTCTGTGTTTCTGGCACTATGCTAAGTTTATTATACACTGTCTTATTTAATGCTTCTAACAATCCTGCAGAGTAAGAACCAGTTATTTGACCTAAATTTCAGAGGAGGTAATTATTGACATGTAGACAGGTAAGTAATCCAGGCTATCATTGGCACACCTTGGATTTATACTTAGGTAGTCTGACTCCAGAGTTGTAAAGCTATAGCAATAGCTATGCTAATTGTGTCGCTAGGCCATAGCATTGTTAAAGCATTTAATAATTAAAGCCAAAACATTTCATTATTTTAGTTATACTAAGTTTCCATTTGTATTGTCAGGGCTAGGGCCAAGACCCTTCAAACCCATTGTACAGACTGGGTCACCAGACCCCTCATACGCAGGTAATTAGGAAAGATCCCAGGAGCCATTGGCAGATGACAAGAGCTCAGTCCTCAGCATCAGCAGCAGTGGCAGTGGCTTCTCGGAGGGTCCTGGGGACACTGGCAGGAACAGCTTCCAGTAGCAGTAGTGACCTCCCCGTGGACACTCTGAGGGCATCCCAGGGGCAGGGGGCCCCATGGATCAGAGCCATTCATCCTTTATACTTAAGTCCATAACCCAGGACACCTGGGTGCACATGTGCAATTACATTAGTCAATAGCCAAGGAACACCTGGGCACACATGAACACTTACATCAAATACCTGGCAAGATTCTGAACATCTGAGGGGCCCTGACCATTTTACTATATTTTTTCAACATGAGTAAACTCTTCTTACAGGTGCGATCTACTAATTTTCCTAGTGTCAATGAGGTCACGTGGTTTTCATTACCCTGGGAAACATTATCATGGCTCTTCTAGAACTTACCTTCTGCTCCTTTTGGTGGTGCCCATTGCCACCCTCTCCAGAGCCCTGAGAATAAAGCAAAATCCTGGAAATTGAGAATACAGAAACTATAGAACCATAAGCCAACAGAGTTCAAAAATTGAAAGACTTCTTCAAGAGCTTTCTAGTTTGATGGTTTCTGTGGAGCATGACTTGTTCATTGGGTTGTAAAATTAATTTAGTAGTTCATGACCAACATCTGAAAATTGAAATGAATAGAAGACATCAGAGTATATGACACTTAGGGTGAAACAGTGTTGAGAAACAGTCGTTTCAGTGTTCTGTATGTGTGTGTGTTCTGGGTCACTATGTAAAATGCATTTCTTATTGAAAGTCATGTTTGTCAAAGTATGAAAAATGTTGGCTTCATCGAGTAGTTTTCAAATTTTACTCCATGGCATCTGAGGAGGCCTCAGATATCTTAGAGGAGGTTGGAAAGAGAAAAGTTGAGTCAGAAGAACTCCAGGAATGTCTCCTCTTCCAGCTAAGGTAGTTCCTGTTTATCTGCTTTTCATGTTGAATTTTCATATAATATTTTATCTTAAAATAAGGACTCTACTGATAAACAAAAGAATTGAAAAGGCACTGACTTACCCCATTAGACTTGTGTCATGGTGGGTATAGATTCACTCTTGTTTTACTTCATGTGGTAACCAATTGCCTAGTGCTGTGATGATTGCCCTAGAATGTACAGGAAGATTAGAAAATGTGGTCATACCTGTCCTTCAGCTGTTGTTAGAACCAATCTGATAACAATTTATTGCTTACCAGATATTGTAAGGAAATACATAAAGATGTTCAGAATTTGGCAACTTCTTTGAAAAGAGATGCAAAGAATTGCTACAGGAAGGGATATGGAGGGATCAAAGTTGGTTGAAGCAGAGATGAAATTTTATATGAAGTGTTATGCTTTGGTTCAGATCAACACCATAAATACGAGTGTAATATGAATTTCCTTGACAACAGTTCATGACTCAAAGTCTAAGGCTGTTAATAGACTTCTCTGTGAGTCAGTAGTGTGGCATGGACCAAAACCCAAGGTAAGCTTGGCTTCATTCAGTGCATTCATGGACATATGGTTCAGTCCCTGTGGGGGGATTATAAAAATGACCACTGTGCTTTGCAGCCTCTCCCAATGAGGTGGAATCTATTTCCCTCATTCTTCAGTCTAGTTTGGCCTCATGACTTGCTTTTGCCATTAGAATGTGGCAGAAGTGATGTTGTGTCATTTGAGCCTATTCCTGAAGTATGCGGACTCCATTCTTGAACTCTTAGATCCCTGATGCAGACATGTGAATGAATCCTGGTTATGCTCTTGGAGAAAGACAGACAATGTTGGAAGAGATCCCACCAGTCCCAGCTAAGGTCATCCCAAACCAGCCAACCTCGGATGGCTCTGCCAGATAATTGCAGACACATGAGTGAGCCCAGCTGAGATCAACCAAGCCCAAGTCAAACCAGAAGAATTGCCTAGCTGATCTAGAATTGTGAGCTAAATTTTGGAAATTTTTAAGGCATCAAATCCTGATAGATGACCCCACTGCCCTGCACTGGCGAACTCCCTCTTGAAGACAATACCATCATACCATCTGATTGTTAGAAACATTCACAAACTAGAAAGCATTCAGGTCAGGATGGGGAGAAAGGCTCTGGGAACCTGCTGGACAAGGAGTTAAGAAAGCTAAGATTGAAAAGTAAAGGGTGTTTGTGGGAACATAAGCTCTACCTACCTTCTGAGTTTGACATTAGTAGGAGAAGCAGGATGAATAATCTGTAAATTCTGTGGTCAATTGAATTGGCAGCAATTCTTACCCCTTTGCATTCATTCCTGCTACAGCCTTATGGTAGGCAGCATGTACTCACCTTCCTGTTGACCTTGGACTTGGACATGTGACTTGCTTTGGCCAATGAAATGGAGGTCGAAGTTACTGAGTGCCAGTTCTGGCAGTATAAGATACATCTCATGTTTCTACTCATTCTTCTGGACTGTGGCTGTCACCATGATAATAACATGTCCCAGGTGGCCCAGGGATCCCACACAAGATGAGAAACATGTCGGGCAGAGCCACCTCACCACCGTGTAGCATGCAGTGGAGACTTCTCAGCCAGTAAATGCATTCATGGGTGAGAAGTTAATGCTTATTGTTAAGTGCCCCTGAGGTTATGATAATGATTCTTGCACAGAAATAATTAACCAACATACTTCTGAGATAAAAATTAAGATCAAGGAAGAGTGGCACCAAGGAAACAGACTTCTACTGCATTTAGGGAGGGGTCTCTTTACCAAGGAAGAAGAACTGGTGAAAGTAAGAGTTCCCTGTCAGTGGGGATGTTCAACCATCAGGAAGATGTACATGGTCTTCCTAATTTGGATAAGATTCAGATTTTCATGTTAGAGTGGCGAGGATACTAAGTAATTTGGGGGATGGTTAGTGGGTCATTTCAGTTGTGTTTCAGCAGAGACGGAGGATGACTATGGGGCAGACCTGCATGTGTGCCCAGAAGGTGTTGGTTAGGAGGAAAAAGGCTGTGGGGAGCTTTGAATGCCTCACCGTGGTGTGGACATTTGATACAAACCTGTCTTCATTTGTTATCCATAGTGGATTGAATTATTTCCCCTCAAAGTTCACTGAAGCCTGAATTGTGTTCCCCAACTTCTATGTATTAGAAACTTAGCCCCCAGTGTGACTGTTCAGAGTGTGGGAAATCCTATTACGGTAATTGAAAGGTGGAACCTTGAAGAGGTGATTGGATTGTAGGACCGTGCAGTAGTGAGTGGATTAAAAATGGTGATCAGGGGTGTGGTTCTGAGGGCTTTAGAAGAAGAGAGTCTGTCTGTCTGTCTCTCTCTCTGCTTTCTCCACCATCTTGCAATGTGAAACCCCTGGGTTACTGTCGCCACCACCAAATGGACTTTTGACTTCCCAGCCTCAGAAACTGTAAGCAATACATTTCATTTTCTTTATAAATCACCCAGTTTCAGGTATTTTATTGTAAGCAGCGTAAATGGACTAATACATTATCCAACCTGGAAACCTTTCCAAATTCTACTCATTCCTAATGATCCAGCTCAAGTCCAATTTTCTCTATGAGAATTTTCCCTGACATTTCCAGCCAACAAGGACCCAAACATCTCTGAATTCTTTATCTTGTCTGTAATCGATATGCAGTCTTAACTTTTTCCTTGACTTTTTCCGGGCTGAGTTAGATGTT
>NW_007738662.1:58982-63726 GCF_000696425.1 Galeopterus variegatus | reverse complement strand
AGGGAGCTAAGAGAGAAAGGAAGGCAGGAAAGAAAGACCACAGTAGTGCCGTGATCCAACAAGGAAGGGAGCATTCTTAGGGCTACAAATTGAAGTTGAGGGGAGAGGGGAATGGGGAGGGAGGGGGGGGAGATAATTGGGAAGGGACAAAGAGTACAAAAGTAATTTCTGGTGATGAATATGCCCCCAGTATGAATCTGGCCCCCACATCATGGACAAGAGGGGGGACAATCAGCTTTGTATCTCATGAATATTTGTAATAAATAANACTAGTGTCTGTAGGTGGGGAAATGTGTGTGTGTGTGTGTGTGTGTGTGTGTGTGTGCACGTGTGTAGGGGGCAGGGCAGAGAGCACTTTCTCTGTCTTAGTATTATCAGTGGGGCTCCCAACACATCTCCTTTGTTGGGACCGGTGCCTGCAGGGCTTGTCTGGTTTTGTTGATGGGACTCCTTTTCCATTCAGGGTAAAAAGGAGTCTACCTGGGCTGTCTTCCATTGCTAGGTTGAAAATTAGAAAACAGTGGGCCTGAATCACTGTCTCCAGTTGGGTGGGGGGTTTTAACATGCCCTCCCTCTGTGCTGTTCTCTAGTTCTGGAGTCTCTAACCAGCTTGTCTTCACTTTCTACCTTTCAGAGTTTTCCTTTGGTTGCCTCATGCATTATTTCCAGTGCTTATAATTGTACTTAGCTGGGAGGAACAGGGAGAAATGAGTCGATGCCATCCTACTGGGACTGGAAATCCTGTTTTCCTCATTTGGAATGTTCTCCACCACCATTAACTACTTCCAGCTTATAAGATCCTATTTGTTCTTCAAGTCCCAGTTCAGCCAGTATCTCCTTCATAAGAACTTCCTTGACTCTAGTGCCTACTCTCCCACATCTACTCATCCACAAGCTTCTGTCCCTGTGGATTGTACCTTCTTTGCTATTATTATGCACACATTCTTCTCACTCCTGTCAAAGGCCAGCCCCTTCATGTGGGCACCAGATTCTATCCCTCCCTGCCTATTCAAGAACATACATTTGTCAAATCTCTTCTTTTCCTTCTACATTATTATTTCTTCACCAAATTTCATCAAAATTTATCCTTCTGCTCATTCTTATTAGCTTTCAAACATGATTTTTATTTTTATTCATCTTAAAAAACAAGCGAATAGATATTTCCTTCATAGTTTTTCTTTCAATTACAGCTTCATTTCTGGGCTTTTCTTGACCACAAAACTTGAAAGAATTTCTTGCTGTATTCAATTTCTCTCTGCTTATTCTCTCTGGAACCTGTTCCAATCAGGCTTTCACTCCCCACCCCACTGCTCCAGTGAGAGTGCTCTTGTAAAGCTCACCCAGTGATTATTGCTAAATTCAACAGTAAATGCCTATCTGTGTCTTATTTAACCTGACAGCATCATTTAACACAGTGTTTTCACTCCCCACCCCACTGCTCCAGTGAGAGTGCTCTTGTAAAGCTCACCCAGTGATTATTGCCAAATTCAACAGTAAATGCCTATCTGTGTCTTATTTAACCTGACAGCATCATTTAACACAGTGGATATTTGCATTTGACACTCTCTCTTTCTTGATGTACTTTCCCCCTTTGCTTTTGGAATGCTTTCCTCTTATCTCATTGGCTCATTATTCTCCATCTTTGCTAGTTTCTCTTCACCTCTCAGCCTCCTAATGCTGGAGAACCCCAGGGTTCAGTTCTTGCATCTCTTTTTTTTTTTCTCTATCTACATTCACTTCCTTGGTGAGCTCATTTAATCCTGTGGCTCTAAAAACCATCTATGCCAACTGATGGTTTACATCTCTCCAGCCAGCCTTCTCAAAATCTCCACTTACATGACTAACAGAAATCATTCCACTGCAAAGGTGCTACAATTCTGAAGTAGCCACAATGTTGTTTCTCACCTCCATCATTATCTTCTAATTTGCATATGAGACAACAAAACCAATTTTCAGAAAATAACAAGGTATGAAAGAAAGAAAGGAATACTGATGGTGGCACATTACATCCTGAGAGGAGAAGTTCTCACAAGAGATAACAGGAGAAGAAGGTGAGAAGGGGAAATGGGAAGAAGGCTTTGCTTTGAGTATATTTTGATATTACAGTTTTGTGTGTGTGTGTGCATGTGTGTGTGTGTGTGTGTGTGTGTGTGTGTGCTCCATTATTTTAGAGTACCACATAGCTAGGCAGGGAAAAGGTTTGGGTAGAAGATTTCAGTTCCTTCAGAGAACTCCAAGAACAACACTTGAAAAAGAGAACTTGAAGTTATATTTCAGGTCATGAGAGGTACTTCTAAGACTATCAATCAGGTGTAATTCTCAGATCATCCCGAGAGTTCTTTGTGAAGCCAACTACATGTAATTGAACTGGCAAAACTAAACACATCTCTGAGAATATGAAGGTGTTGGTGTGTACTTTCACAATAGCATACAGATGAAATTTTAAAAATTTAATTATAAACTCTTGACTACTAAAATGACCCTTTAATTCAACACAAGATGTTCTCTTTTTTCCCCTATTTATTTATTATTGGAACATAGTTGATTGTTCATATCTGTGGGGTACAGCATTGAATGTCAATACTTGTGTGCAATATATGATGTTCAAATCAGAATAATTAGTATATTCTTCATTATACAGTGTAATCAATTTTTATAGCTCTTTACCAATTCCTTCTTTTCCCTCTCCCCTTCTCCCTTTCCTACCTCTAGTAACTTCAATTCTGTTTTTTCTCTTAAAATTTCAGTGTTTTATTATTGTAGTATATTTCTTTTTTTACTTATTTATTTTGAAGTTCTTAAGATGCTTTTCTTTCTGTTAGGTTTTACCATGGCACTCACATGTGTAATCTAACCTATGTCTGGAGTAAAGACTAGAAGGAATTGCTATATATGGTTGTGATGGTTAATTTTATGTCTCAATTTGGCTAGGCTATAGAACCCAGTTATTTACTCAAACTAATCTAGGTGTTGCTGTGATGGCATTTTGGAAATGTGGTTAATATTTACAATAAGTTGACTTTAAGTAAAGGAGATTACCCTTGATAATGTGGGTGAACCTCATCCAATCAGTTGAAGGGCTTAAAAGCAAAAACTGAGTTTACCCAGTGAGAGCATTCTGCCTCAAGACTGCAGCATCAACTCATGCCGAGTTTCCAGCCCATAGGCCTATCCTGCAACTTTTAGTCCCAAGACTGAAACGTCAATGCCTTCCTGAGTTTCCAGCCTGCCAGCCTGCTCTATGGATTTCGAACTTACCAACTCCTATAATTGTGTGAGCTGGTTCCTTAAAATAAGTCTTTACATATCTGTATATAAATACACATATATAATGCATATATTGTATATGTAATATATGTGTATGTATGATAGAAATATATATCCTATTGATTCTGTTTCTGTAGAGAACCCTGACTGATAACCATGATTATACTTGAGTTTGGGACTAAGGGTAGCTTTTTTTTTCTTTTTACTTCCCTATTTATTATTTTCACTTAATGAACATGTGTTACTGTTTAAGTAAAATGATGTAAACTGGGCTTGATAAATCTCTAACCATTTGGGAGTTGTTAGAGAATTCTGAAAATTAGATTCCAAAATGATTTCTGTGCTAGGAGATTGTAACATTGGTCTCTCCAAGAGATTTTTTTTTTTCCATACAAAGTTGGAACAGCCAAAATTATGTATTTGGAATTCTAAACAAATCTTAAAATTTTCCTTTTAAATCTTGTTTTAAAATGTCACCATAGGAAGTGAGGATCAGAAAGATTCTGTGGCTATGAGTAATAACTGGTATAGAGACAAAAACAAAAGCAAAAACAACAGCAACAAAAACAAATGAAAATAAGTCATTCACTGTCCAAGTAATATCATTGAATAAGTTATATTACCACATTATTGGTTCATTTCCTTCACTGTTGAGGTTACTGAACTAGGAGATTAGGAGAATATGTTGAGTATAGTGTGTCCTTCAGGATTTGATGAGATTTCTTATGATAACTAGAAAATGTGGAGAAATGTGGTCTGAATATGACTTGATTTATGTGTTGAGTAATTGAACTCACAGGAAACACTTGAATAAATGCACTGTTATTGGGGGTGAAAGGAAATGGATTGGAGAGTTATTATGGAGATACAAATAATGGCACTTCTTGACTGACGGGATGCCACTCTCAGTGGAGAAAGGAACATTTTGCCTAATGTGCAGTTTGGACATCTAGGTGAATGTGTGTTCCATTCACCAAATTTGGGGAAAAGGCATGGAAACAGATACTAGGGAGCAGGTGTTAGAGATGACAGTTTTAGTTTTGGATATTTTGAGTTTTAGGCACTATGGAACACCCAGATAGAAATATTCAGCAGTCAGCTAAAAATGTCTTCTATAGATTAGGAAACAACCCAATGCCCCATATTAGAGCTAATAGTCACGTTTAGGTCTAGCAAGGGTCAAGAATTTTAGTTGTAATAGTAAAGATGGAGGAGATATTAGATATCCCTGGGATAATAACTTATCAAGAAATAGCTTTTAAAAAGGAGAGAAGGAGTATATCTATGTGGTATGGAGAAGATACTGGTAGGTAGGTATATGTTAAAGCTGTATCAGAAGGCATTGTAGAAGAGAAAAAGAAAATATAATAAAAGTGAAAAAAGAAGAATTATATCAGAGGGCATAATGAAAGACAGTAGCTGAGGGAATGATACTCAGAGCACCTGACTGGTGTAAAGCAGTACTTCTTCCTCTATG
>NW_007738662.1:56880-58082 GCF_000696425.1 Galeopterus variegatus | reverse complement strand
TAGCTGAGGGAATGATACTCAGAGCACCTGACTGGTGTAAAGCAGTACTTCTTCCTCTATGACAAAAGTAAGGATAAGTGAAGAGGTTGGGGAGGAAAGAGTTAAAGCAGCAGGCCTGTGATTCATTTCTGCCTGATTACCAGGATGATGCTTCTGAAGGAAAGAAAAGAAGGCAGGTGACCCAGTCTGCTCTCCTTATACTCATTAGTCCTTTGGATAAGTAGACTAGTGTTGTTTGCTAGAAGGAGAGTCCTTATTTATGGAATGTCCTTTATGGGTTGTCCCTGGCTTAGGATTACTTATGATAAATGCATCTAGAATCTATGGATTTGTAAGGCACAAAAAATGTCGCATGAGCTCTACAACTCTCTGAGCCATTAAATGGAATGATTGATAACTAAACCCTCCCGACTGTGTAAAGTGACCCACAAACCTCAAAGACTTTGTCTATTCTTTTGGACCTGTCCAATGTGGAAAAGAAAGATCTGAGGAGCCACACAAATGTTTCAGACTTCTCCTTCTTTGTCTGTGCCTCTTGATTGCTTGTGTGTTTGACATCGTTAGCAAAATTTGCTACTAGGTAAGGTCTCTGATATGTGTGGTTCTGATTTGGCAATTTGATGCTGTATGTGCCCAGATGTTAATATGGTGGGTTGGGACACAGTAGGTCTGTAGTTTATCCATGGATTATGAGCATGGTGACCTCAGCTAAGAGTAAGGGGGTTGGAGGTGGAACTTAAATAGAATGTTAAATAAGCACTTTGACTAGTCTCTGTGGGGGGTGGGAAAGGAATCTGCCCAGAGAAATGTAAAATAATTGCAGAGAGACATCTGAATTCAGATCTAGCTAAGGTAAGGTCAATGTGATAAGTAAATGGAACAGCTGGCTGCACTAACAGAAGCAGGGAGGTGCCTGCCCTGCTCCACTCTGCACTAGAATGTTGGTGTCTTTAGCCTATGGTACTCTAACTAGAAAACATTTATGGGAGACCAAGCAGATATTAGGAAGTTGATTCAATCTTATGACACATGTTGAACAGTAGAAAGACTGGAGACATTTAGCTGAGAGAAAAAAAAAAAAAAACAGAACAGGCCTCAGGTAATTGAACTGGAACCAGTGGTTGGAAGTTAAGGAGAATCATTTTATGACAATATAATGAGGCATTTTTTTTTTCCTTTTTGTCTTTTTTCGTGACCGGTAA
>NW_007738662.1:53871-56020 GCF_000696425.1 Galeopterus variegatus | reverse complement strand
AAATCAACCTTCCCAGGACAATTTATTATATAGCTGGATTTGGGACCACTGAGCTGGTTGACGTAGTAAATATTTGAACCACTAGAGATTGAATTAGATGTTAGATCATATCCTTTTTGAACTAAGATTTTGTGAATCTGCAGTTTACCTTGTGCTGAAGACCAGCAGCAGTTGTTTTCAATGAGTTACTGTCCACTTCTTTTCTTATAGCTTTATGGAACAGCTGGCCTTTAAATGATTAGTTTGTTTTCTATGGCTGCCCAACACTTGGCCTGCCCATTGCCTATGAAATATGACCCACTTATGGGACTTTAATCAGATTGTGGGAAGCTGACACAAGTGGGCTGTATAGATATTCATCAGTGCTGTGCTGTCTCTGAAGAGCTCGAGTCAGAAATATAGCAGGAGTGCACTTTGAAGCCGAGTTCTTGCACCGATGTGTAAAAAGGTCACCTGGGAATTTTAATTTTGAAGGGCTTCAACTCTGCCAGAGGGAAGAGCATGTCATGGGCCCTGGTCTGCCTTTATTCATTGTCTTTGTTGATCATTATGTTAATTTTTGTTTACACATGTGGATATAGAATCCAAAACAGTGGCTGAGAAAGTTCTCCCTACAATATCCATGGAAAAGAATAGTTACTTCTTTCTAGAAAGTGCATTTACAACAGAACCAGGGACAATACCTTCACAGAGGGGAGGTCAAATGCTTTCTCTTATGGTGTCCAATCAGACTTCAATGGTTTTGTAACCAAACCATTAACAGTCCCAGCTCCTGTGGGGGCTGATGGGCCAAATTTTGCTTTTAACCTTTTTTCCCCCCTCTATCAGTCATTTCACCCTCACGAAAGGATGCTGCTCTCTCTGTAAGTCAACATCACAGATTTTTTAGATAGTCTGTTGTCCAGTGTTTCCCAAGCATGCTTGAGATAAGAGTCATCAGGAGACACTTATTAAAAATATAACTGCTCAGACCTCACTGCTGGCAATTTCTATTCAGTGGCTCTAGGGTAGGCTTGATAATTTGTATTTCTAACGAGGACTCCAGATGTTTGTCTAGGTTAGCAGTTCCCAAAGTGCCTTCTCATTAGAACCACTTGGTGAGCTGGTCACATATATAAAGAGATTCTTAGGTCCCAACCTATACATATTGATTAAGAATCTCTCAGAGAGGGGCTTGAGAAATCCATAGTTTCAGTTTCCCCAAAAGGGAATTGATACTAATGTATCGTCTCTATGAAGCTTAAATACCTCAGGCTTTTACTTCAGATAGGGGAAGGTATCTAATTTGGGTCTGTAGGCATAACTGTCCCTTTAAATACAGAAAGGATAGTGATATCTTCAGAAAGAACCATGATAAAATTCTCCTGTTCTGATCTTGGGGACAGAATTGCAGTTCGACTGAAACTATAACTTACCTCTGGAGCAGGGGTTCTCAACCTTGGCACGATTGACATTTGGGGCGGGACAATTGTTTGTTGTTGGGGGCTGTTGTGTGCAGGGCGGGATGTTTAGCATCTCTGGCTGCTAAACACGCCACCCCCTATTTGTTACAACCTAAAATGTCTCTAGACATTGCCAGTTGTCCTTGGGGGCAAAAATCACACTCAGTTGAGTACCTCTGCTCTAGAGAAAATGTAAAGAGCACTGATTGTAATATAATCAAACTTGAACAATTGGTTTTATTGGAAGTCAAAAAATGCTGCAGTAATCATCTGTTCTTTTATCCTGTGGCCTTTCCAGATATTACAGGATATGATATAGATTCCTAAGCTTGATCTTGGTGGGATATAAAGGCTCTCCAAATATAAAAAAGAGGTGTAGGAGATGTCATTTACAGACTATAAAAATCTATCAGGTGTTGCAGGACTCTGGCCTGGATGTAGCACTTTTGACAAATACACTATGATTTTATAGAAAGATAAAACTTTGGTAATAGCTTAATTCTGTTCACTTATATGAAAAAAGTGAACATTCGGATAGATCCTGTGGGAATGGCCTTCAGACAAAATTAGAAAAATGAATCTTCAACCAAACAAGGATTAAGTTCTTAGAGATATATCTTCTTACTTGGTAATTTCTAACTGTAATAAAAATGTATGGTGGGTATAATAGTAATGTTTAAGAAGGTCCAGAAATTTATCTTTTTTTT
>NW_007738662.1:47189-53293 GCF_000696425.1 Galeopterus variegatus | reverse complement strand
TAGGAGATGTCATTTACAGACTATAAAAATCTATCAGGTGTTGCAGGACTCTGGCCTGGATGTAGCACTTTTGACAAATACACTATGATTTTATAGAAAGATAAAACTTTGGTAATAGCTTAATTCTGTTCACTTATATGAAAAAAGTGAACATTCGGATAGATCCTGTGGGAATGGCCTTCAGACAAAATTAGAAAAATGAATCTTCAACCAAACAAGGATTAAGTTCTTAGAGATATATCTTCTTACTTGGTAATTTCTAACTGTAATAAAAATGTATGGTGGGTATAATAGTAATGTTTAAGAAGGTCCAGAAATTTATCTTTTTTTTTGAGGGTTTTACCACAAATAGTAAATTCTGCATCAAGAATTGTCATTTATGTGAACTTAAGTGATACAGCATCATTTGACTCAGAGTTGGCAAACTGCCAGATTTGAAGGCCTAGTCCTGAAGACTTCCCTCATTTCTGACACCAATTGCAAGTTCAGAGGAATCCCCAAACTACCCTCAGTTTTGATAATTCACTAGAAGGACTGACAGAACTCACTGAAAGCCATTATACTCATTATCATGGCTAATGAAGGGAAAGAACACAGCTGATCAAACTCAGCTGAAGGAAGAGACATCTAGGGCAGAGTCTGGGAGGGTTCCACATGCAAAGCCTCCATGTCCTTAGAACATGTTACCTTCTTAGAACTGATGTATGAGAAAATGCACAGAGAAGTGCCTACCGGGGAAGCTCACCCAAGCCTCAGTGTTTAGAGTTTTTACTGGAGCTCTGTTACATAGGCGTGATTAATTGATTCATCGCCCATGTATTTCATCTCAGATGCCAAGTTGACGGACACTGCATGACCCAAATCCCATACTCTGAAATGTGGTTGGTCTTTCTGGCCTGGCTAGCCCCCACTCTAAATCACATGGTTCGCCTTTCCAGTATGGCCAGTCTCCACTTTAAGACTGTTGGATATGGCCAGCCTCACCCTAAGATCCAGTATGGCCAGCCCCTAATTAAGTAAAGACACTCCTATCAGGTATGACATAGATCACACCCCAAAAGTCGAGGGCAAAGGCCAGACCTTTCTTTGGGCAAGGCCAAATTCTTTACTGCATATTGTAGCAATAAAAACTTATTTACAGAGCCTAAGTATGACATATATGTATGTAACTATTGAGGATCCATTATGCTTCGGATGTTTTCGCATATATTATTTCTTTAAGTCCTACATCAATTTATAAGATAAGCAATAGTATGAAAGTCCACAAACATAAATTTGATCTCATATATTGAATTATTACTATCTTAATTTTTAAAAATTTAAACTTAAATTAAAACTAAATTTCTCCTGTGGTAGAATTTGCCTATTATTATGCAAAATATGACCTGTCAGGCAAAGTCTTTTTATTTCTTAAGGCTAGTGTTTCTCCTCTACTATCCCTTACATAAATTATAATTATCATAGCTTTAAAAATATATAAATTTAACTTAACATTTTAAATTATCCTAAGTAACCATGATTTAAACCACACAGCTAGTAACTGATAAGCCAGAATTTGAACCTAGCTCTTGAGGTCCTGTGGTTTTCCATTATTCCAAAGCTGTGTAATGTCAGGGAAGGCAGTATTCACAAGATACTGGAATTGGCTTAGAACACATGAATAGCCTTTGGAAAATATTGCCAGCAATCTGTGGGGATGCGACAGATGCCCAGAAAGGCTGCTGGGAGCATGATATGATAAAGGAAATTGAGAAGCATTTTGTTTTTGTGCCTAAAATGAAAGTACATATGGCAAACCAGAACATTTGTTTCTGCCAGTGCCAAGACCTACATAATTTTGGAGCATGATTTTTTGGTCATTGAACAGGCTGTTTTTGTCTTCTCAGAACAAAATTTGGGTAATGCTGATCCTCTTTACAAAACATCACAGCGTTACTGACTGCCAGGGATGTATTTTTATACCTTGACTGACTCTTGGACACAATAGCATTAGGAAGATTATCCTAGTTTATGTCAGTATTTCAGCACATTTTTTCTAAATCTAAAAGATTACTGTAACTTAGAGAATCTCTTGTAACACATTTTCTTTTTTTAAAACTTGGTTTTGTAGTTAGAATAATGATATCATTTGTCTGTTTCTTGTCAGACCAAAATCTGTTCAATATTCCAAGATGATTGACCTTCTCTCCTGTCCCCCACATGAACTATGATTATTATCTTCTTGTGCAATTTTGTAGTTCATATTATAAAATTTATTCTGATCTATCAGTTCTAGTAGCTGCAGAGTGACTTGGATAGTTTTAAGACATTCGCAAAAAAAGTTTACTCATGGGTATGGTTCCTCTAGATTAAGTTAAAAATAATCTTTATATCACAGCAGTCCACAGTATCAAAAATCATAAACAATACTGAAGAAAACCTTTCTGGTGGCATGTGAAGTAGACTTCTTTGAAACATCTTATTCTACGAGTGTTATTTCTCATAACCTCTTTAAAAAAAAAAAAAAAGCTTTCCCAGATAAGCAGGGCTCATTGAATACTGCTACTGGCAAAGGAGTATGTTAGGCATAAAAAAATTAAGATGATGATAATAATAAATAATAATAATAATAATAATAATAATAATAATACCTTAAGTTGTGTAATTCTTTGCATTTTTCAAAATGTTTTCAATTACATGTAATCAATAGGAAAAAAAAACAGTAAAGAGTTGTAACTCAGACTTTTTGGCTGGTTTTCTTTGATGCCTTATTCAGTGTTCTGCAATTGTTTCAACATGGGGCCATATTAGAGAAAAATGTGTTTGGTTTTCTGAAGAGATATTTATTGTAGTTTTCACTGCCAGAAAACTTCTGCTTTGTAACATGAATCACAAAATTTTTCTGAGGTTTATTTGTCTATCACTAGTAGGGATAAAGTACAGAAAGAAAGAAATATGTAGCTCACAATAACAGTGATAAAATGGAAAGGTAATCAGGACAGAATCTTTCCCTTAATGTTTTTAAAATTCTGGTTTAAGGATCAGATCCATTGGAATTATGTTGAGCACTAATTAAAAATACAGAATCACCAGAGATGGCACTCAGGATATACTATTTGAAACAGCAGCTCCAGGTGATTCTCACATGGATTCATGTTTCAGAACTGCTTTCTTAGGGAATCAGATAACCTGAGAGCTCTCTTTATGGAGCAGGTGTCTACAGGTAGTGGAGAGCTTAAATTAGGAGGCAGCCAGTGTAAGGACTGGAAACAGAACATGGAAGTTACCTCTGTTGAGATTGGGTATATACTTTCTACACAATGGAGAGGCATTGTCTAGAAGAAGGGCTAGGCAGATGCACATTGTTATGTCAGAAGTTGCCTTGTTGCCTATCTGGTTTTGAAACATGAGGCAGAAGTTCAGTTTTAGGGCCCATAATTAACTGGAGATCTTGAGAAAATTGTTCCTATGAGACACTGACAAACTGTAGGACATTGTTAAAATGTCCTACTTTGTTAAAGGGACTGTAAAATAATGGATAAAATTTGGGTAACATGTATGCCTATTGCAGATCATATGATTTTTGATACTCCTCTCCTCCCCTCTTTTAATTTAAACTTACAGCATTAAATTGTATGGTAGAGATAGAGATCAGTTTCTATTTGTGAAGAATTCTTACTGAAGTGGGGGACAAAGGAATCAGTGAATGATTGTTATGCAGCACGATGAGCATCGTGAAAGAAGTCAGTGCCGTCACCATGAGATCATAGAGAAGAGGTTGTCAGGTCAATCTCAAGCCAGAACAGGGAAGGATTTCATGAGGAAGTGAGTTTTAGACAAAGGGGTGTTCTAGGCAAATGAAGTGGTAGTGATGGACTAGTGACTTTCCAGCCAGAAAACCACCATGAGAGGAAAGCAAGCCAGCAGATGGTAGAGGACACATCACATTCTTTCATCTACAATTAATTCAGTTTGGCCATGGTGTAGATTTTGTGGGCATGGGTAGTAAGAGACGTTGCTGCTGGAGAAGCAGGCAGAGGGTTGTGAAGGGCCTTGTGTGCGATCATTAGGAATTTGGGTTTTATCATGAAGGCAGTGAATGTCTGTTGAAAGATTTGAAGTAGAAAGCTAACGATAATCAAATGTACAGCTTAGTAAGAATTCTCTAATAGCAGTGTAAAAAGGATATATACCAGTCAGGGGATTTGGGATTCGTTAGATGGCTATTGAAGCAATCTGTTTGAGAAAGGATGAGAAGTAAATCATTGACAGTAGGGATAAAGAAGATGTGAAAGACTGGCCAGCAATTGGGGAGAGGAAATAGACTGGACTTGGTGATGGATTGGATAGGGGGTGACAGAAAAGAAGGACCGTGTAGATTGAGGTGTCATTTATAAGACGGGAAATCATAATGGGGTTAGCAAGTGTGGGGTAAGATTATAAATTGAGTTAGGAGTATGCTGAGTTTTAAATGCTTATGTGTCATTCAAGTGGAGATGAGCACTAGAAAAGATCTCCAGGGAACAGAGGCAGAGTGTAAACTAGAATGGTGATGGCCCTTATGCGAACAAAGACCTACACTTCAGTAGTAGTGGTAGGTTTTGTCAAAAGGGCAGAGTTTCTTTTTATCCGTGTTAGTTTTGATTGTGATGAATAACTGCAAATTTTGCAGGGTCACGGGACGAACAGAGCAGTTGCTTTTGCTTCATAAGTTTGTGGCTCATTTAATATGCTGCTGTGTTCTTACTGTGCCTGGTGAACACAATGTTTTCTGAGAAGTTGTAGTAGCAGTGCGCCACTGGGCCGGCCCTATCCGTGTTAGTTTTGATTGTGATGAATAACTGCAAATTTTGCAGGGTCACGGGACGAACAGAGCAGTTGCTTTTGCTTCATAAGTTTGTGGCTCATTTAATATGCTGCTGTGTTCTTACTGTGCCTGGTGAACACAATGTTTTCTGAGAAGTTGTAGTGTTTGCCTTGGGATGGTGAACATGTTTTTAATGACCATGCAATAGTATAAGTACATAAAATTAAAGGAAAAAGAGAAGAGAGGTGAGAGAAGAAGCCTGGGGAACAAGTTAAAAATAAACAAACTGAGAAAGATTTCCAATTGCTCCAAGCAATAACTGAAGAGATGGGAGAACCAGGAAAGCATATTGTAATGAAATCTAAGGGGAGGAGAACATGTCAAGGAAATATTAGTCAATAGCATCAAATACAACAGACAAACCAAGGATAATAAAAGTGATTTCCACATTGAATTTAGCATGTGAGGAGATTTTAGTGAAAGCAGCTTGATTTGAGTGATGTGGGGAAAGAGATCAACTTGCTTGGATGAAGGAGAAAAGGTAGCTTATGAAGAAGTGACAAGATGACCTTGACTTTTCCCTCAGGTTGATTAACTTTAGACAGGTATCTTTCTCTGACCTCCCTTTTCTTAGTGTATTTACAAAATCATTTGCAGTTGTGAATACTTTCTCTGCCCCTTTGAAATGTAAGTCTTTTCCCAGCCTCTTGCCAATTTTACAATTTAGAAATATCTTTCTCAACCTCAAGTACCTGGGAACTATCCCTTTGAAATGTAATTGAGAAAGATTGTCCCCTATCTCTCAGTCTCTATGGGAAGGTAGGAGCCTTACTTCAGGGCCAATTAGCAAACACAGATGATCTAATCACACTGACCAACCTCCTTCTCCCCAGTATCTTCTAGTACTATTCCACTAGCTCACCTCAGTGTTTAATGATCTGTTCCTTTTGTATATCTTCCTTAGAGAAATGCCTACTTAGCTCTTTTGCCTATTTTTTAATTGGGTTGCTTGTTTTTTTCTTGTAAAGTTGTTTGAGTTCCTTGTATATTCTGGATATTAATCCTTTGTCAGATGTATATTTTGCAAATATTTTCTCCCACTCTGTTGGTTGTCTTTTAACCCTGGTAATTGTTTCTTTTGCTGTGCGGAAGCTCTTTAGTTTGATATAATCCCATTTGTTTATTTTTCCTTTGGTTGCCCAAGCTTTTGGGGTCGTATTCATGAAGTCTGTACCCAGTCCTAATTCCTGAAGTGTTTCTCCTATGTTTTCTTTAAGAAGTTTTATTGTTTCAGGGTGTATACTTAATTCTTTAATCC
>NW_007738662.1:45688-46189 GCF_000696425.1 Galeopterus variegatus | reverse complement strand
ACAATAATCACCCACATTGTATATCGACAAAATAAAATTAAAATAAAGAACAAAGCCTGGTACATAGTAAGCATCAAAGAAGTGTAAGCTATTGTTGCTGAAGGTTGGCATTGCCAAAATGTAATCTTAATTTTTATTGGAAAAAAAAAAGATCTGTTCCTTTTGTTTCAGCTGAGTTCAATCTCCTTCCTCTATTGCAGTGGTCTTCATCCCTATTGCAATAGTCTTTTTTTATTGATTATGTATTCGTGAGATACAAAGTTGATTGTCACCCCTCAGGCCCATGATGTGAAGATCAGATTCACGCTGGCAGCATACCTATTACCACAAATTGCACTTGTATCCCGTGTTCCCCACCCAATTATCAACAACGTCCCTCTCCCTACCCCTTACCCCACAACTCCACTTTGTAGCCCAAGGTATGTTCTCTCCCTCTTCAAGTCCAATGCACCACTGTGGTCTCTCTTTCCTTCCTTCTTTCTCTCTGGACTCCCACTTATG
>NW_007738662.1:41959-42219 GCF_000696425.1 Galeopterus variegatus | reverse complement strand
CTTCATCTTTTCCAATCTGGATGTCCTTTATTTCTTTCTCTTGCCTGATTGCTCTTGCTAGTACCTCCAGTACTATGTTAAATAGAAGTAGTGAGAGTGGGCATGCTTGTCTTGTTTCTGTTCTTAAGGGAAAGGCCCTCAGTTTTTCCCCATTCAGAATGATTCTGGCAGTGGGTTTGTCATAAATGGGTTTTATTGTATTGAGATATTTTCCTTCTATACCTAATTTGTTGAGAGTCTTTATCATGAAGGGATGTTGA
>NW_007738662.1:40593-41311 GCF_000696425.1 Galeopterus variegatus | reverse complement strand
TGGTGGTGAACCCTCACAATTTTTGTTTGTATGGGAAA
This sequence comes from Galeopterus variegatus, assembly GCF_000696425.1. Lineage (NCBI taxonomy): Eukaryota > Metazoa > Chordata > Mammalia > Dermoptera > Cynocephalidae > Galeopterus > Galeopterus variegatus. Next base: position 41,273 of record NW_007738662.1, on the reverse strand, counting down.
TACACTATTTCTCTCTCATTTCTTTTTTTCTTTTCCTTTTTGTCTTTTTTCGTGACCAGCAACGGATCGCAACCCTCGGTGTTGCGCCCGCACCTCGCTCAGCCAGTGAGCGGCCGGTCTGTACGTGGGATCCAAACCCTCGGCGGGAGCGCCGCCGCACTCCCAAGTGGTGCACTGTAGCAGTGCGCCACCAGGCTGGCCCCTCTCTCTCATTTCTGAAGGAGAACCTTGCTGGGTAAAGAATTCTTGCCTGGCAATTTTTTTCTTTTGGTGTTTTGAATATACCATTCCACTTTCTTCTGGCCTGTAGGGTTTCAGTTGAGCTCTGCTGTTAGTCTGATAAGGGTTCCCTTATAGGTTACTTGACACTTTTCTCTTGCTGATTTTAGGATTCTCTCTTTGTCTTTGAGCCTTGCAAATTTGACTATAATGAGTCTTGGAGAGGATCTTTTTGGATTGAATCTGCTTTGGGATCTTTGAGCTTCCTGGACCTGAAGGTCTGCATCTCTCCCTGCTCCTGGGAAGTTTTCCATTATTATTTCCTTAAATAGGTTTTTAGTACCTTTTCCTTTTTCCTCCTCTTCTGGAATGCCCACGATTCAGATATTAGAGTGCTTGAGGTTATCTGCTATCTCTTTCAGATTTTCTTCATTATTTTAAATTATTTTTTCATTTTTTTT
>NW_007738662.1:30080-38881 GCF_000696425.1 Galeopterus variegatus | reverse complement strand
CTCCTCCTTCTTCTTCTTCTTCTTCTTCTTCTTCTTCTTCTTCTTCTTCTTCTTCTTCTTCAAGTAAACCACTTCTATGATGGTCATGAAGACTAGACTGGGTTAACAGTAATGAGTTCTGGAGGTATCTATATCCCTCTCTAAATTTTCTGGTTACAATCCCTGTCCTCTCTCTCAACCTCAACTGAAAACCTAGACTCAATCTCTGACCTCCTATTCCAGGTAAATGCAGAAGCCAACTCTGTAGGAGGCTTTTTCAGAAAAGACAATCCTCCATTTCTCTTTATGAGACAGATTGCAGCCACAAACCATGGACACGTTGTGGATTGAACAGGCCTCAATTCACTCCAAGTTTCTTTTACTGTACAGGTGGAGTATTCAGAATAATACTTTTAATATTTAACATTAAACGCCATATAGTTAACATGCGAATAGATAATACATGTGAGCTTTAAAAAAGTGACTGCTACATTTTGCCCATTACAGTTTTTTCATTCATACATTCATTCATTTATTCAGATAACTAACAAACATTTATTATTCTGGGTACTGTCTTTGGCCCTGGAAATAAAGAAATGATTAATAACAATATATAAAATCTATTGACTATTATGTGCCAGATGTGCTAAGTGTTTTAGTTACATGAATTCATTTATTCCACAAAGCTCTAATAATGAAAATTATATTTATTAAGTACCTCCTAGATGCTAGATATTATTCTGCTGGCTGTTTGTATTAGATAGGATTCTCTAGAGAAACAGAACCAATAGGATGTGTGTGTATGGATATGGAGAGAGAGAGAGAGAGAGAGAGAGAGAGAGAGAGAGAGAGAGAGAGAGATGTTATTTATTTTAAGGAATTGTCTCATGAGATTATGGAACTAGCAAGTTCAGTCAGCAGAGCAAGTGACAGGCTAGAGACCCGGGGAAGAGTTGATGTTGCTGCTCAAGTCCAAAGGCAGTCTGGAGGCAGAATTCCCTCTTCCTCAGTGGAGGTGAGGGGTGCTTCAATCTTTTATTTTAAGACCTTGAACTGATTGGAGGAGACCCACCCATATCATTTGCTTCACTGATTTAAATGTTAATCTCATCTAGAAAATAACTTTCACAGTGACATCTAAACTAGTTTTTGAACAAATTCCTGGGTACTGTGGCCTTGCCAAGCCAACTCATAAAATTAATCATCATATTGCTTTACATATATTGTACCTTTAAATCTCTCAGAAACCTTATGAGGTATCGTTATACACTCTTTTATAGATGAACAAATGGAGGGAAAGAGGATAAGTGGTTTGTCTTGGTTGACAGTGTTAGTACACAGTAGAACAGGGACTCAAACATATAGTCTAATTCAAACCAGTATTCTAAACACTAATGCTTTCACTTACAAGCAAAGAAACTAAGGCATAGAGAGGTCAAGAAACTTGCCCTTGCCACTCAGCTGTAGGTGATGGACTCAGAATTTGAATCCAGATCTGATTATAATATCCCTGCTCTTTTTTTAAAAAAGAATTTATTTTATTTTTTAATTTGTCAGTATACAATGTAGTTGATTTTTGTAAACCTTTACCAATTCCTCTTAAAGTCCCTACTTTTTTTTTTTCTTTTTTTGTCCTTTTTGAGACCGGCCACACCATGCTCAGCCAGTGAGTGCTGTGAGCGCACAGGTCATCCCTGTATAGGATCCGAACCCGCAGGGGAGTGCTGCTGCGCTCCCAGCACCGCACTCTCCCGAGTGCGCCACAGGCTCGGCCCTTAAAGTCCCTGCTCTTAATTACCACATAATAAATGTTTTTGGTCTCTGCCCCTAGGCAGCTCTCAATCTGTTAGGGAAATCAAATGTAAAAACAAATAATTTGCATTATTAGAGAGGAAATGATTAACTCTATTTGGAGAGGCCAGAGTCTTCCTGAAAAAGAGGGCCTCTGAACTTGGCTTCGAAAATAATAAGGCTTTATTAGTTGGATAAAAGCACATTCCAAGAAAAAAATGACACGTTAAAGACAACAATTATAAAACAGCAAGGTGTATTTGGGAAAAAATAAACATTTGTACTGCTTCAACTGGTTCAAAGTGCCCATGGATTTAGGGGTGGGGTGGGGAGTCAGGATGAGGCTGGTAGGGGTGGGGCTGGGTATTATTCTGCGGCTGGTAGGGAGCCAGTGAGGAGTTTTAAACAGGGCTGAGATTTCATTAGACTTCAGTTTTAGTAAAGATGAGGAAGTCTGTCAGAAAAAATTGTGAAAGACTTTGAATTAATCCCAAAACATTACTAGGTGTCTTCAATAGAAATATATGTTTTCTAGTTGTTTAAGGAAGCTCCATACTATTTTCTATAATGGCTGTACTAATTTACAGTCCCACAAGGGCAGAAGTGTTCCCCTTTCTCCATATCCCTGCCAGCATTTGTTATTCTCTGTCTTTTTGATAATTTCCCTGTTGGCCATTTGTATGTCTCTTTGAGAAATGTCTGTTCAGCTCTTTTGCTCATTTTTAATTATTTATTTATTTAAAAAATTTTACTGTAAAGTCGTGTGAGTTCTTGTCTGTTCTAGATATTAATCTCTTGTCAGATTTACAGTTTGCAAATATTTTCTCCTATTCTGTAGGCTGTCTCCTTTTCTGTGCAGAAGCTTTGCAGTTTGATGTAATCCCATTTGTTTATTTTTTCTTTTTGCTGTCTGTGCATTTGTGGTCTTATTCATAAAGTCTTTGCCCAGCCCTACATTCTGGAGTTTTCCCCCTATGTTTTCTTCAAGGAGTTTTAAAGTTTCAGTTCTTCAGGAAGTCTGTCAGAAAAAATTGTGAAAGACTTTGAATTAATCCCAAAACATTACTAGGTGTCTTCAATAGAAATATATGTTTTCTAGTTGTTTAAGGAAGCTCTATACTATTTTCTATAATGGCTGTACTAATTTACAGTCCCATAAGGGCAGAAGTGTTCCCCTTTCTCCATATCCCTGCCAGCATTTGTTATTCTCTGTCTTTTTGATAATTTCCCTGTTGGCCATTTGTATGTCTCTTTGAGAAATGTCTGTTCAGCTCTTTTGCTCATTTTTAATTATTTATTTATTTAAAAAATTTTACTGTAAAGTCGTGTGAGTTCTTGTCTGTTCTAGATATTAATCTCCTGTCAGATTTACAGTTTGCAAACATTTTCTCCTATTCTGTAGGCTGTCTCCTTTTCTGTGCAGAAGCTTTGCAGTTTTATGTAATCCCATTTGTTTATTTTTTCCTTTTGCTGTCTGTGCATTTGGGGTCTTATTCATAAAGTCTTTGCCCAGCCTTACATTCTGGAGTTTTCCCCCTATGTTTTCTTCAAGGAGTTTTAAAGTTTCAGTTCTTATATTTAAGTCTTTAATCCATTTTGTGTTGATTTTGGTATATTGTGAGAGGTATGGATCTAGTTTTATTCTTTTATATACCGATATCCAGTTTTCCCAGCACGATTTACTAAAGAGGCTTTCCTTTCCCCATTGTATATTCTTGGTGCTCTTGTCAAAGATCATTTGGCTGTAAATATGTGGCTTGTTTTCTGGGTTCTCTATTCTGTTCCATTTGTCTGAGTGTCTGTTTTTATGCCAGTACCATGCTGTTTTGGTTATGATAGCTTTGTAGTATAATTTGAAGTCAGGAATATAATTCCTCCAGCTTTCTTCTTTTTGCTCAGAATTGCTTTGGCTATTTGGGGTCTTTTGTTGTTCCATAGGAATGTTAGGATTTTTTTTTCTATTTCTGTGAAGAATGTCATTGGTATTTTGGTGGGGTTCACATTGAATCTGTAAATGGCTTTGGGTAGTATGGACATTTTTACTATGTTCATTCTTCCAATCCATTAACAAGGAATGTCTTTCCCTCTTTTGGTGTTCTCTTTAATTTCTTTCAGCAGTGTTTTGTAGTTCTCATTTTAGTGATCTTTCATCTCTTTCATTAAATTTATTCCTAGGAATTTTGTTTATTCGGTGACTATTGTAAATGGGCTTGCTTTCTTGATTTCTTTTTCTGCTAGTTCATTGTTGGAATATAAAAACACTACTAATTTTTCTATACTGATTTGGTATCCTGCAACATTACTGTATTCATTTACCAGTTCTAAGAGTTTTTTTGGTAGAGTTTCTCAGGTTTTCTATATATAAGATCATATCATCTGCAAGCAGGGATAAAACTACCATATGATTCAGCTATCGCATTACTGAGTGTATACCTAAAGAAACAGAAAGAATCATGTCAAAGGGATACCTGCACTCCCATGTTTATTGCAGTTCTATTTACAATAGCCAGCCTACAGAACCAACATAAATGTCCATCAATGGATGACTGGATAAGGAAAATGTGGTATATATACACAATGAAATACTACTGACCTATAAAAAAAAAAAAGGAATGAAATTCTGCCATTTGCAGCAACACAGATGAGCCTGGAGAAAGTTATGTTAAGTAAAACAACCCAGATGCAGAAAGAGAAATACTGCACATCCTCATTCATAACTGGGAACTGAATAAATAAATAAATAAAAAATAACAGAGAGAGAAAGAAAGAAAGAAACAAACAACAATTACAATAACATGTTGAACTTTTAGAATGACAGAACAGAACTGTGGTTACTAGAAGTGAAAAGGGGGAGAGGGAGAGGGAGAGTAAGGGTGGTTAGTGAAAATTAATGAGAAATTGGTTAACGGACACAAAGAATAATTACATATTATAATGATGACTAAGCTAACTATCCTGATTTGACCACCACATATTTTACGCAACTATTGATAGTCAACTTTGCATCCCACAAATATTTATAATCAACTATGCTTCAATAAAAAAAAAAAGAAGAAATACATGTTTTCTAGAGCACACCCTTATGGGCTACTTGATTATGTGGGGTTTGAATCTTTCATTATCTTTGAGCTATTTAAAATTTTGTAGATCATGGCAATGCAAATGACTCTTATCTAAAGACATGTAAATGAATCCAGTCCAATGAAAGGAAAATTGATTTTCCTTCCAGTTGTGGAAAAAGCCAGGTTTGAATATATTTATAAATTCATATTAACATTCCTGATTAACTTATTTTAGTGTGGTAGTTTAAATTCTCATTTGAACCCATTGTAATATCTTACTGGTTCCATCACTAATTAGTTAAACAAAATCTATGGTACATGTTCATTTATATTTGTACGAAAGTCATCATTTTATCTTAATTTTTTTTAACAGTCCTGTCCTAAGGGAAGAGATGGCATGGTCTGTATAAAGGAAGTCATAGCACATGAGGATGGAAGGAAATCGATAGATTAGAGATTTCTTTGGGATGTGAACTGACAAGACCCAGTGCTCTGATGAGATATGGGAAGGAAGTATGAGGGCTAAAAAGTGATTTCCAGATTTCTGGTATCTTTTCTCCAGGCTTATTTACAATGGAGACATCAACTTTCAAAAAAAGGAAAAACATGTTTTACCCTGAGGCTCAAGGTAAAGAGGAACAGCTAGNCAGTATCATGTACTCAGAGTGAAGAAGAGGAATTCAGGAGCAAAGGCAAAATTGTGGCTAATCCCTGAGTTGGATGGGAGTGGGAGCTGATGAAAGATGCATTCTTCATGATAAAATTGATCTAGTAAAAGTGGCTTTGGTCCTGTTGTACTGCTCTTTCCAAGATTTTGTTTTTTGCAGATGTGGAACAATTGGGCCATGAATGGTTGCTAAGAGATTTGCCTACTCTAAAATATCTTTTTCACCATCCTGTACTTTTTACCGTTATACTTTACTAGTGCATTAGAAAACTGTGGGGGCAAGGATTTTAGGCAAGTCCCCTAAAACCTTAGGTAGATTTGTATACCTGGCAATGGTCCCTCTAAAGCTAAAGTACATCATTTTAGATCTATTATTGGAAACACTGGATTGTGAGATGATGTGATTTATGTAGAACAGATAATTTCCAGTGGGGTAAAATGGTAACAACAAGCTTTGTGGGCAGGTGAGAACAAAAATAGTATTTATCTTAGGAAGGGCAGATCTTTCTACCACAAGTGGAAGATATCAAAAAGGAAGAGGATGATGTACAGGATAAACTTCATTTCGCAATTTTGGTTAGAAATAGACCAGGATATGGCTAATGATTTTTATTTACCTTGAGCAGTGTAATATTCACAGGTAAGGACTTAGTTCTTTTAGGATAATTCTTTTCTATGTGATGTTCTCCAAGATCACTGCTCTAGGGGCTTTACATGTGTTAAATTATTTAATCCTCACAATCACACTATGAGTTAAATTATTATTATTTTACAAACACAGAAACTAAGCCATTGAGTTAAAAAACATGTAAGTCACATAGCTAGCATATGGTGAAGCCTCAAACCCAATTGCATTGATGCAATTGTGGAGGATACCCTACCTCATCCTGACAACTGTCTGCTTGGACTTTAGTAAATTGTTGCATTACTTGGATACTATCCGTTGCTTGTTACAAGGAACCTCCCCACAAGTCAGGCTTTTATTTCACCCATTTTCTTGTGCTGTGATTCTCAAACAGTGCATTTAAGAATCAAGGGAACTAATAAAGAAATCAGATTCCGGAGTACCAGCGTTAGAAATTCTGATTCTAGAAGTCTTAGTGGTTTCCATGAATTTGCACTCTAAACAGACTTCCTAGATAACTCTGGAGCAGGTGGTCTGCAGACCATACTTTAAGAAGTATCTTAGGAGGTGAGACTAGTTCTAGTTTTTGGTCCCCTCTGGTGTGTCTTGATGTGAATAACTGGGACCTGATGGATTAAATTCCACTGTTAACATTGTACAATCATGTGTAAGTATGTTTTATGGCTGAAAATAAAATGCTGGTAACTTTCATAGATTAGTAATATCTTTAAGAAGCGCTTCTGTTTTTATTAGACATTTTGGTTACATAAATATGTTGTCTGAACCTGACTTTCTGTTGTGAAATCTGAAACGTTTTATACATAATAAGAAATCCCTGGCCAAAATTGTGGCATTACAGCTTACCCAAAAGTTAGCTTTGGAAACAAATTAAAAAATATATGAGTTTGCTGTTCTTTCTCTTTAATATTGATATTAGTGTGTATTTTTATCAGTACTGCACTCTCCCGAGTGAGTCACGGGCTGGCCCTAGTGTGTATTTTTAAATTATAACTATGTATTTATAATATATGTGTAAATATGTATATATTTCATAGGTATGTATAAGAGTAATTCATTTCTGCTTCATCACTTTTCACATTTCATTTTCAATTTTCTAATAAAGGAACATCTTTCCATTAAGTTCAGGCGTCCAATCTCTAGTGTTAAAATAAGGGAGCTACAGGCTATTTCTTTTCTTTTCTTTTCTTTTTCTGTTTAGAGCCTTTAGTAATTTCTTTCTTTCTTTTTTTTTTAATGTTTTCACTGTTTATTTATTTATTTATTTTTTATTGAGGCATAATTGATTATACATATTTGTGTGAGGTACAAAGTTGATGATCCATAGTTGTGTACAATATGTGATGGTCAAATCAGGATAGTTAACTTATTCATGATTTCAATTTATAATCATTCTTTCTGTCCATTAACCAATTTCTCATTAACATCCCTTCCTCCTCACCCCCCTTTTCTCCTTCTAGTAAACACAGTTCTGTTCTCTCCTAAAAGTTCAACATATTGTGATTGCTGTTTCTCTCTCTCTCTCTTTCTTTATTGTTTATTTGGTTATTTATTAATTCAGCTTCCACTTATGAGTGAGGACATGCAGTATTTCTCTTTCTGCACCTGGGTTGTTTCACTTAATATAATTTTCTCCAGGCTTATTTGTCTTGCTGCAAAGGGCAGAATTTAATTCTTTTTTATGGGTGAGTAGTATTCCATTGTGTATATATACCACATTTTCCTTATCTAGTCCTCCATCAATGGACATTTAGGTTGCTGTTTCTCAATGTCAATTAAGATCTCTTAGTGAAGCTCTGTGGTGGTCAACTTCATGGTTTTGAATTTTGGTGGTGGCAGTAGTGCTTGAGTGCCAGATGTTTGGGGACTTCATTCCAGTATAGAAAGATAAAATAGGAACCACATGAGGTAGGTGCTGAAGAAATTGTTCTTTGCAAGCTGTTTCTCACAAGGCAGGAGGGCAGTCAAATGCAATGTATAATACGTGGGTGATCTATGGTGTCATACTGATAACTAATTAAAATCGCTTTGGTACTGGCCCAGCAACAGAAAATGTTCAGGTGGTTAAAATCTGGTGGATAATAACATTGCTGATTTAAGTGATTGGTCTATTCAAGGCAGAACCCCAGGGGCAGCCTGATAGAAATGGCAAGGAGTTTAGTGACAATAATGATGGTAAAAAAAAAAAAAATTAGAGGCTGTAAGTACCATAAGGAAACCTAGGGCTCATTCCTGACATGGTCTAGGTAGATAAGTGATATATTGCATTTGGTGAGACTTGGGGTTGGTGATTCTAATCTGCTAGAAGAGGTTTACTGACAGATGTACATACACATCTAGGAATTAGAAATGAATTACATGATAGAATCTCTCTCTTTGCTTCCAGTAAATTAATGTCATTTCCCTGAATTGCTTTACTAAAAAAAAAAAAAAAAAAAAAAAAAAAAATTTAGGACATTCCACACAATACCTTTCCTAAGTTCTAAGGAGACAAACAAAATTATAGTAGATCTACCATGACTGGGAAAAAAAAAAAGACAAGGTGAAAGGAAATTAAGGGAGAATATTAATATAGGGCAAGAAAAGTAACTAGGGATATATGCTAGAAAATTCTCACAGTTTCTTTTTTTTTTTTTTTTGTCTTTTTCCGTGTCCGGCA